>NC_052489.1:20665527-20965527 GCF_009730915.1 Dioscorea cayenensis subsp. rotundata
ACATGGATAAACATTTTATAAGCACCTATACTATTTAAAAATTATTTTTTGGATTTTATTTTTACAACAAATAAAATAATTACTTGTACTTATTTGGGAAAATCTCATAAAGCTTGTATTTTTTTTCTTTTTAATAATTGTGTTGCTATTTATCTTTTAAAAAAACTAAAACATAAACAAAAATTTTCAAACATGTTTGTGTTTTTAAAATAGATAGAAAAATAAAAAATGAGAACATGCCTGATACTCAAACACGAGGGTTTTTGTTTTTGTACTAATAGGCGACAAGCACCCCTATTTAAGGAATTGTTAAATGGATAAACAAGTACAAAAAGTATACTGAATTACGATGGTTTCACGAATCTCCTAGAAAAGTTTCCCTAACTATGCAATTCTAGAGGTGAAACCATTGTTTCTCCCATGAGAGACCCACACGAGCTTATGAGCAGTAGTATTAATGAACAATATTGGACCCGAGTCTACAATGCATCAAAAGTACAAAAATAGTGGAAAGATTCGAATTTTTTACCCTCACTTAGCACTCTTATCTGCTATTATTAAGCTATCCAATGGTTGACAAGGCCCTGAGTTTTTTCATTCATAAGATAACAATTTGTTTTATGTTAGAAATTTCTGGACGTCTTATCTGAAACTATACATAAATTTAGATTCAGTAAACTGTAAACTCCATTGCATTATGTTCATATTGTGCCACTTTACAATGGAGAAACCAGATAAGGCTTGGGTTGATAAAATAAGTTATTGTAACATAAAATATTCCAATTTATCATGACTTAAAGAAGCTAATACATTTAAGATCCATTCAGAATTGAATTTCAGTCAAGCAATAATTAAATGAAAGAAAGCGTAAACAAACACGATTTGCTAACTTTGTTAAAAGCAACTTTTGGTGGCGTATAGTGCTTGACATGAGTGATGCAATCATCTATATTTTAATCGCTAAACTTTCTTGGGTAGTCTCCAATGCTTGGAATAGGTGATTCAATCATCTATATTTTTAGTTGCTAAAGCGTTAGAGGACTAGTATATACATAAACTATACTTTTGTATCTTACTATTTATGCATACTATCTACTTTTTGTATTTATACACATTGTATCTATTTATTGGCCTCTTGCCTTAATGAAAGCATGCCCATTCTTATCAACATCTAACATGGTATTAGGCGGTTTTCGGGAAAATTTTTTGGTGTGATCTTTTGGTCGATGTTCGTCGGTTTGTGTCTTTGTGGCGAATTTTTAGAGCTTTGAGAGCTTGAGAATGTTTGATGTTCTCCTCGGTGTTTCCTCCCACCTCTCCATCTCCTACAAGCTCGTTTGTTGCTCGGCCTCCTAGTCCTCCATCGTGGCATCCTCGACAAGGGTCCACTTACTTATATCCGCAAGTGCAGGGCTTGTCGAAGTAATAATCGGGTGGCGGGGTCAGAATCCACGAGGGAGTAGGGGTGAAAATACTTAATTTGATTCTTAGCTATGTGGAATATCAATAGTGATAAGTGTGAAAATTGATTCAATTCTCAACAATAAAAAAACAACAAGTGAAAGAGCAAAAAGTAAGAAGAGGGGTAAGACAATCGATAAAGAATGGGGTACTCGGATAATGCTTCACCTAGGATGATCGCTTCAAGTGCGAGAACTCTCTATTATGCTTCTAATCAATGCAATGGTGAGTCGTGGAAATCCTTACATACATAGTCCCAAATCTAAGGTCACCTATGCCTAACTCTATACATGTCCCGGAGGAGAAATCGAACAATCTCAACACCTCGCACTCATATAGAGTTGCAATGAGCTCTAGGGATTCCAAGTCATAAATCTCTTCCTAAATATAGACCTACTCCTTTGGTCCAGGTGGAAGGTCCCTAGCCACAATTAAGCCCTAGATACTAAGATCCTCTCAACGCTTCACTCCATTGCATGCGCAACTAGGCCCCAGCGGAGGTTCATCCCTTAGACCATTCACTCCATTATGGCCACAAAGAACTCGGGAGCGGAGGTAGAATCTATCACGTCGGAGGGAAAGGGGCGCTCTGTGCCTCTCGACTCACCCTCTCAACCCTCTCCAACCTAGCTTTGTCTAGCAGCTGAGTGGTGTGTCACTTACTCACAAGGTTACCAACAAGAACTCTCAACCCTAGTGTCACTCTGGGGAAATGTTCATACAATCAAGCATTCAAGGTTGGAACTCACAATAAACATCAATTTATTGAAAGCATAATAAAAAGTTCAATGAAAGCGAATACATCCTAGGGTTCACAATCATCCAAGTACCCACTAGGGTTTAGCTCTCCATGGAGCTTAGTACAATCAAAAGAAATCGAATGTAAAAAGCAATGAATCCATAAAGAAACCCCCTCGATGAGTCGTGTTGATGGTCTTGTGGAGAGTCCTCTACTAAATGGTCCAAAGATTCCTTCGATCGGGTATAGGATCGCCTCGATCGAGCTCCCCCTACCAAGCTTCTTCCCTAATGGAATCACGATGTCGAGCCGTAGAACTTCCCCAAAACCTTGGCCAATACCCCTCAAAACCCTAGCGAAGTCCTCTCACAAGTTGGGGAAAAGATGGAGAAAAGAATCGCTGAAATCGGCTTTTAAATAGGGCTAGAATCGGGCGACTCCCGGGCGTGTCACGGAACAGCGCCCGTGTGGAAATTTCCACGCAGGCATGGATAATTTCCCACATGCCGTGTGGATTCTCTGCTTTCTCGATTTCTCGGCTGTGTGAGCGGTGTTGTTACGGTGTTCTTTGCATTGCTTTCTTCTAGATCTTTGACACGATTAACTTCCCAATTTCATACTTTCGTCGAGTAGCATGAAAGCGGGCACACATTCACGTCGTGAATCACTTGCTTCTTCAATGATGTACATGTTGGCGGGGCTCTTGTTCTTATATGCATAAGTCGGAATGCTCGGCGTGGCGCCTTTGTGCCCCTCAAATAGATGTGCTCACTTTCGAATGCGAGGAGGTTAGCACACACTCTAGCATCTCACACGACCTATGTCTTCGCGTTTGAACCTTAAAAAGATCTCCTCCAAAAATAGGTGCATTATGATCCACATTGGCCCACTTCCTTCATACTCGGCCTCACAATCCCTACATGCGTAAAAGTAACATAAAAAACAAACATATTAATGTAGAAAAGCGAGGAAAGTAATGCTCAACATAAGGAATGAGCGACCTGCATTCATATCGCACAAGCACTTATCATCCTCCTCATGTATTCTAACTTCAAACCTTGAGCAACATTGCAGGTGTCTCCCAAGTCTACCGCCGCTGCTTCTTTCGCTTCGACCCACGAACCAACCCACCAGCAACTCCTCATCGACTCGTCATCGCTGCCGTTGCTGATCAGTTTCTTCATACTGGTCATCCTTCTTTCCTTCATTTGCCGCTGCCGACGAGGTTGACGCCTTTATCACGACCAAGCAAGACCTCCAACCACCAAGCCAAGCTTCAACAGCGTCCCAAGACTTCACCATTTCCAAGACCGACATTTCAAGATTTCACCATTTTCCAAGAGCGTCACCACTTCATCAATTGAGTGACATCGTCATTCCCAAGACCTCACCATTCCCAATTCTTCAAATTGGTGGCGACTCTTAGTGGTTTTATATATATATAATTATAATATATATATATATAATTATAATATATATATATATATATAATTATAATATATATACTTGATGGCAATAGTCACTCGCCATTACACCTGCCCACATGGCTTCTACTACTCAGAATTTTCTTAGTCAGGTGGATGTCAAATTAAATGGATCCAATTACAAAAAATGGTACACTACTCTACGTATCATTCTACTTGGATACGAGTTATTTTGGACATGTGGATGATACCTCTCCCCTCCTAAAGAGTCCCGACAATACATTTGCTTCATGGGTTCACCGTGATCGTCGCACCATGTCTATCATCAGTCAGTCATGTGAGGTTGATATTCGCATGGAGATTGGGCATCTTCTTACTGCCCTAGCTATGTGGACCCATCTGCGTCATATGTTTGAGCTGATCCCGACTACGCTTTCGCCAATATGTTATTTTACGAGGATCTCACCTATGTTCGAGAGCAGGGGCGCTGCATGCGGGGAATATATTCTTGAGTGCGATCATTGTGGAGACAACTTGACTCTTTAGAGCCTTCCACTTGTTTGATGTTGCAAGTGTTGTAAGGCTCGCATTTGAGTTCGCCCGAGACACAGCGGACCTTTTGAGTTTTCGATGAGTCTCCGTCTCGACTGTGAGGTCATTCGACGCCCGATTACTGATCGAGACCCAATTCCCTTCTTTGATGATGTTGTCGCGGATGTTATGGGCGAGGAGACGAGGCTACATGCACTCTCATCATCTCGTCCCGACTCTACTGATACAGTCTTAGCTGCGACATTTTTGCGCTCTTCTCGGACCTCTGCTCGATTGCTCAGTTGTCCTCTCACGGATCCTCTCCCTTTTTCTTTCATTACTGCAAGTGACAAGGGCATATGAAGACTCGATGTCCAAAGCTTTCGACCTTGATAGCAGCAACATCCACATCATCGTCCACCTCAACGGTCTTTTGGAGTTCCTTCTTCACCTCATGCTGCTACTGTCGAGGCCTTGACTCCCGATTCTTACGGGGATATTGCTTCTCGAGGTTGCTAAGCTTACAGAGCAACTACATGCCATGCAGCGTGCCATGCAATCTAATTCTTCCTCTGTTATGTCTGCTGCCTCTGTTATGTCTGCTGCCTCTGGTATGTCTTCCTCCTCATGGATTTTTTTGACTGCGGTGCTACTCACCATATGATTTGCGGATGCTACTACCTTAGTTCATCATTCTAGTACTCACTCATTTTCTAGTGTTCGTATTGCTGACGGAAGTCTTCTTCACATCATGCGATGCGAGTCATCTTCGGTTTTTATTCACTTACTATTCCCTCGATTCACCATGTTCTGGTTTTAGCTTTTAAATCTTATTTACAGTCGGTCGACTTACGGATCATGGTTTTGGCTTGTTACCTTCTCTTCTTACGCTTGTTACATGCGGGACCATCTTCAGGTCGGAGGATTGGGACGGGCGTGAGAGTTGGCGGGTTTTTATCACCTTGAGTCTCTTCATCTACCTACATCTACTTCTCCTTCTATATGTACTCCTCGCTATTGTTGCTTTCGTTTGTTCATTCGATCGTTGGCATGCCCGATTAGGATATATATCTAATGCTACTTTGAAACTATTAACTAGTTCGAGGTGTCTTGATTCTGTCTTTTTACGGCTCATTATCTTCTTGTATGGATTGTAAGTTTGCTAAACATTCATCTCTTCCTTTTTCCATCTAATGACTCCTTTTCCAACTCCACTTTTGATCTAGTACATTACGATGTTTGGGGACTGCTCCTTCCTTTTTCTCTTCTTTGGATTCTCTTATTACATAAGCTTCATTGATGACTTTTTCTAGATATGACAGCTCTACCCTAATGCGATCTCGTTCGAAGTCTACACCATTTATTCTCAATTCACACAAACGGTCCATACTCAATTCGGTAAACGAATCAAGGTTCTTCGCACTGGCGGAGCTCAAGAGTATCTCTCTATATCTTTTACGTGCCTTATTTTTTCCTCTCCTGGCACCCTTTCTCGGCGAGTCTTGTCCTTACACACTGTTCGAGAATGGTGTTCTTTGAGCGTAAAGCATCGCCATATACTTGAGACTACTCGTGCCCTTCTTTTTCGCCTCCTATGTTCTCTCAACAATTTTTGAGGTGTTTGAAGCTATTCTTACATCCAGTCTATCTTATTAATAGAACACCTTCCTCCACTCTTTTACAGTGTTACTCCTTATGAGCGGTTTTTCTCTTGTTCCCCATCTTATGGTCATCTTCGCACCTTTGGTTGTGTTTGCTTTGTGCTTCTGCCTTCCACTAAGCGAACTAAGCTCTCTCCGCGTTCTGTGATGTGCATTTTTCTTGGATACAGCTCTGAACACAAGGGTTATCGCTGCTATGATCCTACCTCTCGTCGTCTTTGAATCTCTCGTCATGTTACCTTTCTTGAAGATACCACTTTATTTACCTCTCCTCCTCCAGATCTTTCATTTCTTAGGTCTTCCTCTTCTTTTTCCACTCCCACACCTTGAGTTACTCTACTGACTTCTCTGACATTCCTGCCGCCTCCACGACTTCACCCACCATTTCTTCTGACATTTCTCCTCCTTCTTCTTCTACCCAACCCCCAGCAGATGTTGATACTTCAAATGATTCTCCCGTTTCCTCCTCCAGTCCTACCTCCCCTGAAGATGCTCCTGCTATCCCTTGTCGTTACCCATACCGTGTTCGTTGTCCTCCAGCTCGGTATGCTCTTTCTCTTTCTTCTACTTACTCTCCACATTTTCAGACTTTTCTTGTTGCCGTTCACACATATCCGAGCCACATTCATATCGTGAGGCCGCCCAACATCCCCATTGGCTGCAGGCTATGGTAGAGGAACTTGGGGCTCTTGAGCGTATGCATACCTGGGATCTCGTTCCTCTTCCTTCCGATGTTACTCCCATCAGTTGTTGGTGGATCTATAGGGTTAAGACCCGCGCTAATGGCACTATTGAGCGCTATAAGGCTCGTCTTGTTGCTCGTGGCTTTATTCAAGAGTATGGCATTGATTATAAACAGACCTTTGCTCCTGTAGCCAAGTTGACTACTGTTCATTTTCTTCTTGATGTTGTTGCAGCACGTCAGTGGCCGCTCTATCAATTAGATGTGACCAATGCTTTCTTACATGGAGATCTTTCTGAGGAGGTTTATATGACTCCTCCTCCTGGTTTCTCTCATCCTCCTCAGCATGTGTGTCATCTTCGTCGAGCTATTTATGGGCTCAAACAGGGCTCCTCGTGCTTGGTTTTGGCGTTTTTCACGATGTGATTCTTGCTCTTGGTTTCCTGAGAGAGCTCTCATGATTACGCTCTCTTCACTCGTCAGACTCCTCGTGGTCTCACTATTCTTCTTTTATATGTTGACGATATGGTTATTTCTGGTGATGATGCTGAGACTATTATTCTAAAACAGTAGTTACACACCGAGTTTCAGATAAAAGATCTTGGTAGCCTTCGTTACTTTCTAGGTCTTGAGATTGCATATTCTCATCGTGGTTATTTGGTATCTCAGTGAAATACATTTTACGTCATTTTTTTCGACGAGTGACATCACCCGATATTCGCACTGCTTCCACTCCCATTGAATTACATCACCGTCTCTCCTCATCTGATGGTGAGCTTTTGACTGATGATAAGTGTCTAAATGTACGTATTTCTATATATGTATTGCTCGCTTCTAGCATGTAGTTTATTATAATTAATGCCCGTTATGCGCTTAATCGTGTATTATTTGCTTTGCGAGGACGCGGAGGCGCCATGGAGGACACGAAGATACAATTTGGGTGAAAAAGAGAAGAAAACCGAGTCTGTGTAATCTGTAGCATATTCCTTGTAGCAAAATCATGAGTCGGAGTACTCGATAGCTGATGGTGTTTTTAGCACCGACATCGTATATATATCATCGTAGTCGAAGATACAATCTTGTTATTTTATTATATAAACATATTTATTACATCACTTATATGTATATATATATATATATATTTTATCATCGCCGCTGCCTATGCCTTGTCACTGCGTTACCTGCCGCTGCCTGTGCCTTGTTGCCATTTTGACATATATATCTCATTATTGCTTTAAAATTCTCCACTGCCTGTGCTTTTATCATCGCACTGTATGTCATTTTGAAATATATCTCATTTTCATCTTCCATATATTTTCTAAAATCTGCCATTTCCTTGATCATTCTTGTCATTGCTTCAAGTAATCTTGTCATTGCTATCTTTTTTATTTGTTGCATACCCCTTTGTGCTCTTTATAATTCGTATTATTGTAGTCAGCATCACTATCCTCCTCATCGTTGCTAAAACTTATGCCAGTTGATACGCTGAAGCTCTAACAAGGATTATTTTGAGTTTTTATACCTCAACACGTCTTTTGTTGATCCCTCCCTGTTGTCCATAAACCTCATCAACAAACTCTGGTAGGATGTTCCCGATGCATATCTCGCTATATGTAACTCCATTAACTTTGATGGTGTCTAAGACTTGTCTCACAGATTGGACATCTCGATGAATTCGGCTTCCGTATTTGAATGTTGTAGTGCTTTTATTGAATGATCGGGGCATTTTTATCTCGGGATCCTTGGATGATGCAAGAAGGTGATTTTGGGCTCCTTCCAAAATCTCCATTGCTTCACAATCCATTAACACCTTAGCTTATTTTAAGAAGCTAAATCATTTATAGGTTTCTAAAAAAAAATTGCATGTATGCCTCTCATTCAACGTGCATGATAAGTTATCATTTATTTATTTTTATTTATTCTTTTGCCTTGAGATAACTCCATGTTTATCATCATCATTCTCGTCCCATGCACAAAGGTGGGTCCCTGCTTGAGTATATACATGTATATCATAAGTCCATAGGATGGATGTTTCTTTTTTTTTGATCATGGGCTTCTAAATGTGTGAGCCTGCATGCATCCATGCAATTTTTAAAAGCTCCATGTGCAATCTTTACTATGCTCATACCATTACATGTTTTTAACAACATCACATTCTTAGTTATATGTGCATGCATGAGTCACGTGTTTTTTTTAATTTATTTTTATTATTTATTTATTTATTTCCATTTCAAACTGAAACCCATATTCATGTTGATGGTAGGCCCTTTTTAAAATAACAAAATGATGAATGCTTTTGTTCTTTTATATATATATATTTTTTCATGATGCTTCTGCGTGCATGTCTGCATGCATTTTTTTTATGCACGTGAACTTGCATACATCATCCATTCATTTGTCTAACTGTGGGCCCATTTTTTTATTATTTTATTATATATATATATATTTTTTTATATGAGACCATAGCATGCCCTCCATTTTTCTTATATTTCTTCCCTTTTTATTTCATGCATGTATACATGCATGCTTCTTATTATTTTTTTTAAATTTTATTTATTTATTTATTTTTTATATTTTTATTATTATTATTACTATTTTTTTGCATGCTTCTCATTCATCATCATTTGTGATTCCAATTCCAGCTAAAAAGCATCTCTCCCCACACCATGGCTAAAGGTAAATTCACCTTGGATTCTTCAAGTAATCTTTTAAGGACTTCCTATGTATTTTTTTACTGATAGTGTTAGCAAATGATATAACGCCAAACCATGTTGTTCTACATATATATATGGACTAACGACTCATGTATTAAGGTTCGAGACATTCATATAAGTATGGTACTCTTTGATTTTTCTTACAAGTATTGTCTCCAATTTGCATCTCATCAAGAATCTCACCAGCTTTGTCAATTTGCCTAATGAAAGCTCACAGATGCATCAACATTTGAAATAAATCCCATCTTTATATCAAAAAGCAAGTAGCTGTTTGCCATGACTCAAGGTCGTGAATTCTGCATTCATGCCTTCTTTTTGAACCATCACCAACTTCATATCAAGCAAGAAAAACTCAGAATAGATTTCTTTATTTGAGCCATGCACTTATAAGAGTACTTGTCTAATTTATAAACATTTGCAAATTAATATCACTCCATCACAGTGCAGCGTCCTACAAAACTTGGTTCCATGGTTACATTCTCTTTCTTCAATGCCCAATTCACCATCCCCTATCTTCTATCTCTCAGCTACACAGTGAGCACCTGGAAACTGGGATCAGGATCGTAGAGACTCTGACGAGGCACAAGGTAATGAGATTCTCTGAACACCACCGCAGCAGCCACAACTGGACAGCGACGCTAGTGCTATTAATACTCAGGCATTCAGTGGATCCATGAACAGATCAAAGCTCACATCGTCAGCACGCGGTCAGAACTTCTCTAGAGCCCAAACAGTCTCATCTGCACCGCAGAGACCAACATACTGCGGAGCTCCAACATCACACCAGAGAGTACCTCCTTTATGCCAAGAAAGCGGAGGTCTTCTCCGACGAGCGCCGGCGAACAGCAATGGCGTCATTGAAGTTGAGAAGCTGCATGATGCATCCTTTGCAGCTTAGCTGAAGCGCTTATCATGAAAAGTAGAAGACTCGGTGAAGATCACCGGTATAGTGCCTTGTCTAGGCTTGTATTACCGAGCCATTGACATCCCTCAGATCGTCCACTTTCTCTTCATAATGATATGTGATCGCCGAGCCAAGCATGTAAACATACACCAGGATGAGACATTGCCCTTCAATATCTCATTTCAATGTTCCACACTTCGAGCAGTCCATAATTGTCATTTGTAGTGTATAACCAACATGAACTCCATTGCTTCATTCACCATGGTAACAGTTGTGAATGAAAGGGAGGAAGAAGATGACCACTTGGAACCTGGACAATCATCACAGCAACAGCAACCGCAGTGATGATAATGACAGTGGGGATCGTGAGCCACCGGTGCCGATGTTGAAAGGATTTGAGAGGGGTTTGGCGGAGAGAGAGACAGCACGAACTCTCGAAAATGGGGTAGAGAGAGAGCTTAAGGGACAAGGAATACATGCATCTGCATGCATGCATGTTTTTTTTTTATATTCTTCTTATGATTTTTTTTTAAAATTCTTTTTTTTCCTCTACTTGTTTTTTTTGGCCGCCACCGCCCATGTCCATCATCTTCTTCTCTGAGGCTTTCAGCTTTTTCCCTCTATGTCCTCTCCTTCTTTTTTCAGTTGGCGGAGATTATGGTGACGGCGACTGACTGGCAGTGATGGCAACAACAGCGGTGAGCAACACCGATGAGCAGCAACAATAGTAACGAGCGGCAACAGTGGCATGCTTGGCGGCATTATCTCAGCCATCAAGCATGCCGCGGCGATGAACGACGGCAACGGGCGACGAGCGGCGGCAGCGAGCGGCAACAGTAGCAGGCAGTCGAGGTATCGTATGCCGGTCATGGTTGGCGGCATTATCTCAGCCACTCAACCATGACGGCGACTCCTTTGGCAGGCAACAGCGGCAACAGATCGGCGGGCAATCTCCTTTTTATATATATATATATTTTTTGCATGAATAAGCAAGAGAGAAATTGAAGAACCTTTTTTTTCTTGACTTTTTTTTTCTCTGATTGTTTTTTTTTTAATCCTCCCTTCCAACAAAAATTTCTTTTTTTTTTGGCCAGTCCTTCTCCTCTTTTTAAAAAGGAAGCCTTCATCTTATCTCTTCAACTCACCCATCCCATCAAATCCCAACGAAGTGATAGAATTTTAAAATTTTTAGTCAAATCAATCGGATCAAATATATTTAAATTTGAAATTTTTTTTTATTATTATTTTTTTATTATTATTATTTTTATATATTTTTTTTATTCTTATCTTTTTTTACTTCTCTTAAATTTTTTTTTTATTTTTTTTAATTAATTTTTATTATTATTATTATTATTATTATTTTAACCCAAAACCCCCTCGTACCTATCTAATCCTAACTCTCCGTGAGATAAAGGTAAGATCGGGTTCTTATCCCCTTTTTTAAAATTTAATTATTATTATTATTATTATTATTATTTTAATATATATATATATTTTTTTAAATAATTTCAAATTTAAAAATTTAAATTTTCGAATTTTTTTTATTTTTTTATTTTTTTCAAATTTAAAAATTTAAATTTTTGAAATTTTTTTATTTTTTATTTTTTTACTTATTATTTTTATATATATATTTTTTTATTTTTATTATTCGCGATTTTTATTTATAATTTTGTTATTATTTTTATTATTATTTTATTATTATTATTTTTTTCATTATTTATTACTTATTATTATTTTTTTCATTATATATTCATTATTTATTTTTATTATTATTTTTTTAAAAAAATTCACTCTACCTCGGGATGCGTACTCAAGTGCTTTCAGATTTGCATTTCTCCCATTGCCTCGAGATCTTCCCTCGAGCTACATGAAACTTAAGATCGTCTTTGGGATGTGTGTTTGGCTATCCTAAGATTTGAGATTGCCTCGAGATCACGTGTTCTCAAAGATAATCTTGTAATAATAATAATTTTTCTTATGCCTTGAGATATGTTCTCAAGGGGCAATTTTTGTAATTTGCATTTTGTGCCTCGAGATATGTTCTCAAGGGCAATTTTTGTATTTACCTTGAATTTGCATCCTAGTCCAAGACAATCAAATAGTCAATTAAGATTAAGATTAGGACATTTAAATTTTAATTCTAAATATATCTCACGATTAGGATATATTAGAATTCAAATTAAATTGAATTTGGTTTTCCATTAGAACATCGAATTTTTATTAGGACATGCGTTATATTATTTATATATAAACAAATGCCCCCTTCCCTACTTATCTCACGAAATTCTTTTTGGTGAGTGTGAGTGAGAGAAGTAGGAATCCCCAATCTTTTTCTTCTTCATGGCTAATATATCTCAACCTTTTTGGGATATGAACCAAAAATTTTTAATGAAGTTCCCCAAGGTCAAACCTTCATGCGCCACACTCCTATGTTTGATTCGAAGCCGAACCCGCAATCATATATGAAGGAGGAGAACAATCGAGTGAGTGAAGCGCTATCCAAATCGCATGGTTATCGCCAATTGTCCACAAACCGTTGGTTTGAAGACGGCCTAACCGATGCTAATTTGCTTGAAACCCCGAAGGAGAAGTGAAAGATTTGAAGACATTCGAAACCCTTGGATCAAGAATCATCAATCACCGCCCGAGATGGAAGGGTAGGGAGCCTATCCAAAATAATTTAATCGATCTTCCATATTATTCAGAGTAGGCCAAATTCATAGTCAATAACTACTCCAACGAGTTATCTGAAGTAGAATTGATGGGCGGGATTGTGGCTTCAGTTGGCCGTTATGATTTTGATATAAACTTTTATAAAGCATTAGTGGAACTATGGTGTCCCGATACTAACACTTTCCACTTCTTGCATGGAGAAGTTGGGATTTCATTATGGGATATCAAGGAATTGGGAGGACTTCCAATTACCGGAGACATCTATGATGAAGTCATACCTCCTAATGACACAATCTGCCGAAGATATGACTTTGAACTTTCTATTTTAAGAAATCTTTTTGACATCTTTCAATGGCTCTCAAGGCAAAGCGTCGACTAAGATGTATTTTTTTGAGGATTGGGTGGAGTTCTTCAGGAAATCAAGACATAGCTCCCGTCATAGATCGGCGTCTAATCCCCCTCCAATGCTTGTTTTCAAGGGCGATTTAGTTGCTTTCATAGCATTGTGGATTTTTTTTTTTATCATGCCGGGTGATCGCAAAGTAATTAGACCAGGAGTTTTTATGATGGCATGCGACATCGCACACGGGAGTAGAGTAGCTTTTGCCCCTGCAGTGCTAACACGCTTATATTTAGGCTTAAATGCCATGGCTAAACACAGAAGAGGACCAGGATACTCCACCACAGTGTTCCCTGCTCATTTCTTGTATGCTTGGGTGGTTATTATTTTTCGGAGCATATATCTCAAAAGGAGGATGAGCGATAATACCCTCAAGTATCCCCAGGGTTCCTGAGAATATCGAAGATGCTGCAATTTATGAATTCCACCGCGACTCCGTTTACCAATCCTATATATGTGAGGAACTTTATCCGACATGAAAGCAACTTCATATCTTGCCCTTTCTCATTCATGCATCATAATGACGAGGTGGTACGAGATTCCAGATACCCGACTGGACCATATGTATTGGATTCATATACCATGGAATATGTGATAAATCTTCGTTGTGGAATTCTTCCAGCTACATGTGCGATGAGATTTTTTGCAGAACCTTATAATCCACATCGATTTGGGGGCCAATTTGGATACGATCAGCATACTCCGGCGTTCATTAATATTCCCAGGAGGGCTCCTTCTCTCGGAATTCTTGCGGGGTACTGGCTCCATCTTTCTCGCCAAAGGACATCTAGCTCATTCTACATCCCGATGCATGATAGAAGGGAGACTTATACTTGTTTATGCACGTAAAATGGTTGAGAAGCTGCTGAAGCTTTTTTCAAACAGAGGCATTCATTGTTAATTCAAGATGACTTCAGAGACAAGAGAAACATTAATAGGGAGCGAGGGCAATCTTCGAAGGGCCACAGATTTATCAACGAAAATATATTCATTGATGACACTGATCTTACTATTGACCCAGTTGTCTCATCAAAGCGACAAAGAACTGAAGGTATGTCAATTTTATTTATTCAATTATTTGTTTATTTATTTCTCCAAAAAAAGAAAAATCAATTGTTCCTTCACCACTTTTCTTTCACAAAGGAAAATTTTTCCAAAAACCCTCAGGAATTTTTTCTTTTCTTTTCACGCCCTTTTCTTTTTTCTTTTGATGTTTTTTTATTTATTATTTTTTCCAATGATTTTTCCTTCTTTTCCTTCAAATCTGATTTTATTTATTTTATTTATTTTATTTATTTTTTTATTATTATTATTTTTTTTAATTCCGAATTTTTTTATTCTTCTTCTTTTTTTTAATTAATTAATTTTTTTATCTTCAAAAATTCGGAATTTTTTTTATTTTTTATTTTTTATATTTTCACTTTTTCACTTTTTCTTCTTCTCTTTTTTTGAAAATTTTTCCTTTCCGAAAAATTTTTTTGACTCAAAAATTAAACTTTGTGTTTTTATTTGACTCAAAGTCAAACTTTGTAATTTCACACTTTTTACTTGACTCAAAAGTCCAAATTTTTGACTCAAAAATCCAACTGTATAATTCCACAAATTTATATTTGACTCAAAGTCTATCTCCAACATAGGCATACAAATTCGTGACACCCCACTAGACAATGTTAAGGCTATTCAAAGTCCTCCAAGAATTGATGATGTTCCCCCATTAGATCTAGAGATGCACATGAGCTCCCATGGTAAGAAATATCTTTCTCCTTCATTTTTTTTTTTCATCTATGCATCTTTAATGAATCTTGATGACGTCTTATATCTAGATCAAATGAACGAACAAGATTTAAGTATCGGCGCCGGAGAAAACATTGGAGTTGGCAACGATGTTGGGATGGAAGACAATATTGGAGTAGAGAAAAATATTGAGATTGAAGAGACTCTTCCGAATCCACTACAAGGTATATTTTCATTTCTCCGTAAATTTTTGCAACAAAAGCCCCTTAGTTATTATTATTTTTTTGTTAGGGGATGCCCGTTGCCTTGGAAAATGAGCTCCCGCAAAACCCGCCAATAATCCAAGAAGGTTATATATATATATATATATATATATTATTTATTTATATAAATTTTTTTTTTCTTTTTCTTTTCATCGCATAACGATTTTTTTATTATTATATATTTATATATATTTTTAATTTAATTTTTATAATTATTATTATTATTATTTTATTTTATTTTATTTTTATTATTTTTTTTTTTAGCGATTCAAGAGGATGAAAGTATTTCATCTCTTGGTCAAACTCCTTTGGCAAGTTTTATAAAAGATGCCCCCTCTTCAATGGAGAGTGATGGCGGGAATACTCATGTTGAGAGTGTACCTTGCGATAGCAAAAACGCTAACATTGAAAACACGCCTCAGAATAGTGGTAACGTCAATGTTGATACCACACCTCTAGGAATGCAGAACAAAGGTATTATTTATTTATTTACTTTCTGGCGAACCTCCATGATATATGTATATATATATATAATTTTCTTCTTCTTTTTTTTCTTTTGGTTTTTTTTAGACGTCCAAGAAATTGCCAAGGACGTTCATACTCCCACCGAAGAATTGGAAAGTGATGGTTCTAATGCCGACGTAGGGATTACCATTTTGCCAGAACAAGCCCAAGGTTTTTTTTTAATCTTTATTATTATTATTATTTATTGAAGGTCAAAATTTATTTGTATATTCTCTTTGTAATTTCAAAGAATATACCAAATGTAGTTTTACGCCTGCGAGATGAGATGATCAACAACATTAAGTCCCTCAACTATTACAACTACCAAGACATTATCAACAAAGTGAAGGAGTCAAAATTACTCTTTCAACCTTTCAACGTTGATTTGAACAATCTAGAACCTTTCATAGAGAAGATCGCTCGATGTGCATCCTATACTAAAAGAAGCCCTCGGAGGATCCTAATGTTCAAGCTTGCATCCGTAGTCAACAAGCCAAGGCATGCGATACCGAAAGAACTTTGGCACTAAGCATCTCAACAATCTCAAGAGCAGTGGACCAATGACATAAGTGTGAACAAGGAGAAGTATCGTAAAACTTGCTCGAAAGAGAACATCAACTTCAGTCGAACTTTGTGTGGTTCAAGACACAATGAAGACTACGAGCAAAAAGATGGCGGATTCAGCGGATTTGCTTGAAGCCTCCCGAGCCTACACAAGCGAGTCTTCAAGTTGCGTTGGATGAGGCCAAGAAGCGACTTCTGTCGAGAATCAAGGAGAGAACTTGGATACTCCTCTTATGGTTATTTTCAATAAATGGCTCGACGAGTTGGAGGAAGCAAAAGAATCATTGTTGAAATTTACTAGCCATTAAAAGAGCCCTTTTCTCTTTTGCTTTCCAAGTTTGTTTTTCTTAGTTTTCTTTTTCTAGTTTGCTTATGCTTTTAGCATTTGATTTTTAAAACATTGATCATGGACATTTGATTTGAACAAGATTTAGCTTTTTTTTTTTCATGCGTCTTTGTTTTTTTTAATAGAATACTTGGAGAATTGAAATCATGATTGATTTTTCTTCTTGTTTTGTTTTGTTTTCTTCTTTCTTTTTTTTTATTCATTTTGAATGAGGGCCTTGTATTTGTCAATATTTTCAGCCACATTTGGAATGATTTCATAAGCTATTCATCCACTTGATAGCACCATAGGCGAACAGGGAATTAGACTGACATGGTCTTTGGACTCAAAATATTTATGATGATCAAATGAGCTTAAAATCCAATCTCTACCGTTCATCTTAGAGATAAGGACCTTACAAATAACTATAAAAATTTTCACTAAAATTGAATATGATTTGATATGGTGATGCCTGACTTGATGATGAGGTATCTGGGCAGGAATTTAGACAGATTCTGCCTCTAAATTGCCAAATTTTTTATGATAGTCATATGAACTTAGAATTTAATCGTCACCATTCATATTGAATATCAGAACACCTTGATCATATAGAAAAAATTTCAAAAGGATTGAAGCTCTTTTGACCGTCTGATCTTGAGGTAGAACTTGAATATGGTGTGATGACAATCATCAATGAATTTCATGTTTGATTCGTGATTTTATTTTGATAATTGATGAATTTGAGGCTCAATCATAACCGTTCAAATTGAGAATTATCAAGGCTGAAGTTTTCATAAAAAATTTCAGACCGATCCGAATTTGTGGCATTGTCTGATGAACACATTGATCAACATTGAACATAGAGAAGTGGTGTCCTGCAACATGGCCCACAGTCCTACTCTCTTCAATAAATCATGTAATCTTCAAATCAAATTTCAACCGTTTAGATTGAAGACTAAACATGTATTTATAATTTGAAAGAAATTTTAAGGCAATCAAAGGTAATTTGGTCACCCGATGAAGACCTTGATTGGAGCAATAATATCAAAGAAGCTTTAATTTTCATGCATAAGGAATTTTTTTGTTTTTTTTTGTTTTGTTTTTGTTTTTGTTTTTTTGTTTTTTGTTTTTAAATCATGAGGACCAATGTATTTGCCTCGGGAAAGCACGCTTAGCGTGCATGACCCGGTCTACATGGAGCCGGGACGTTCCTTCATAGACAAACACATGTCTCTTTATTTTTATTGAGCGAATTTTTAGTACAAAAGTGAGTTTAATACCGAAATGACATAAAAATAAACATTTTGCCTCGAGAAGTACATTTAATTATACATGACTAGTCAACCCTTATGAGGGACCAGACATTCCGTCATAGGCAAAACATTTTTACATTAGACATAATACTTCTTTAAGAAACGACCATTGATGGGTGGCATCGGTCTTTCTCTATTGGCATCGATAAGTTGATATGCGCCTCCTTCGAGAGCGATCTCCACAACATAAGGGCCTTCCCAATTTGCTTTTGAATTTCCCCGGCCTTTTTGTTGGTGATGATGGGTCTTCGAGGACAAGGACCATCTCTCCTTTGGTAAAAAGTCCCGAAAACGAGCCATCTTGTTATATGCTTGAGACATTTGTGCTTTGTAGACTTCGAGATTTTGTTGCACCCCTAATCTTTTTTCATCAAGAGAGTCCAACTCATCCAAGTGGAGCCGAACATTATCTTCATTAGAAATTTCATTTTGCAATGCCATTCTCAGGGAGGGTATATGGATTTCGAGCGGTAAGACCGCTTCAGTTCCAAATACCAAAGAATATGGCGTGCACTGTGTTGGAGTCCTATAGGTAGTACGATATGCCCATAGCATCTCTGGGAGTCTTTCATGCCAATCTCTCTTATTTTTGGACACTGCTTTCTTCAACAGCTTCGAGAGGGTTTTGTTGAATGCTTCTGCCAATCCATTTGCTCTAGCGTTATAGATAGAGGTATATCTCCAATCTATTTTATGATGTTGTGCAAATCTCTCGACCTTGAAGCTTCTGAAAGCGGGGCCGTTATCTGAAATAATTCTTCTTGGAGTCCCAAATCTATATAAGATGTTTTCCCTGAAGAATTTGAGGATATTCTCAGTCTTGATTTCTCTAAGTGGGATTGCTTCTGCCCATCTAGAGAAGTAATCTGTTGTAGCCAATATGAACCGATGTCCTAAAGATGATGGTGGTTCAATAGGACCGATTATATCCATTCCCCATATCTCAAAGGGCCATAAAGAGGCTGTGGGGTGTAAAAGATTTGGATGTTGATGAATAGAATCTCCATGTATCTGACATAGATGACATTTTCTAGCATAATTAATGCAATCTCCGACCATGGTTGGCCAGTAATACCCCAAGCGTTTGATCTTGAGTCGCATCTTGGGTACGTATTGGTGCGCACCACATATCCCAGAATGCACATCATGCATAACTTCTTGGGCTTCTTCATATGAGAGGCACCGCAGGAGTAGTTGATCATAGGGCCTGCGGTATAATATATCATTTATGAGGGTGAGTCTTAGGGCTCTTCGCTTTATCTGAAGACCTTTTGATTTATCCTCAGGGAGTTTATCATATTTCAAATGTTCCATGAACGGTTGTCTCCAATCTTCCTTTGGCATTTCGAGAGTGAAGGCTTCCCAGATTGCCCCCAAAGACTTTCCTCTTCGACTTCGCTCGTGGATCGTACTAATGGGTCTTCTATTTTTTTATGGTTATATGGATTTCTTCATAATTTGATTCGCCGGTTCCTTTGCTACTTTCGGCAAAGAATCGGCTTTCTCCATTTTCCCGATCTTGAAACCCTCCCTCAATTGCACTTGGGGGATTTTCTTCATCAGATTTTTGACCTTCTTATAATATTTAAGAAGTTCAGGTTTGTATATCTTGTAGTCTCCTTCGACTTGCTTGATAATGAGTTGTGAGTCTCCAAATATGTGTATGTCTTGGATTCCCATTTTGATTACCAGTTCCAAACCAGCTATGAGGGCTTCATGTTCTGCCTCATTGTTAGTACATGGTTCTGTGAGGGAGAGAGCATATCTGAGGATCCCCCCTTCCGGTGTAACAAATACGAGTCCTATTCTAGCTTTGATTTGTGGCACTTGGAACATGAGTGCCGGTTTTATAGATGATGCTCCATCAAAGTATAGTCGCCACCTTGCTTCTTCCACCATTAATGTCTCTTCATCAGGGAGTTCAAGATTAAGTGGTGAATCATCAGGGAGAGGATGTGCTGCTAGAAAGTCTGCAAGCGCCTGCCCTTTAATTGCCTTCGTGGAGTATACGTTATATCAAATTCCATCGAATTAATGGCCATTTTTGCTAGTCTTCCCGTAAGCAACGGCCTCGTCATAAGGTATTTGAGTGGGTCTATTTTTTTGATATGAGTATTACTTTATGCGCTAGCAAGTAGTGTCATAACTTCTGATCGCAAAACACCAAAGCTAGGCAATGCTTTTTCAATTGGCGTATATTTACTCTCGCCTCCTACCAACATCCTGCTAAGGTAATATAACGCATTTTCTTTACCTTCTTCATTATTCTGAGCCAACATAGCCCCTAAAGACCCTTCCAATGCGGCCGTATGCAAGATCAGAGGCTTTCCATGAATCGGGGCTGCCAGACTGGTGGATTCAACAGCATCTGTTTAATGTCATCGAAAGCTCACCGACATTCATCATCCCATTTGAAAGGAGCATTTTTTTCTTGACCAATTTAGATAAGGGCTTGCATCTTCCAGTAGAGGTTGGAGATAAATCTCCCGATATATGCTAAACGACCTTGGAAGGAGCGCACTGCTTCAATGTCCGAAGAGGTGGCATTTCCGTGATGGCCTTTTATCTTGGAGGGATCTATCTCTAGTCCCCTGTGCCTCACGATAAAGCCTAGGAATTTTTCCGGAGAGGACTCCAAAAGCACACTTCATGGGATTCATTTTTCAACTTGTATTGTCTCGAGGCGTGTAAAGACCGTCCCTCAAATCATCAAGATGCTTGTCTTTGGAATTTGTTTTTAACCACAAGATCATCTACATAGCATTCGACAACTTTATGAATTAAATCATCAAATATTCGGTCATAGCTCTTTTGATATGTCGCTCCCCGCATTCTTCAATCCGAACGGCATTACCCCTATAGCAATAGATTCCCATGGGTGTTCGTAGCGAGATTCTTTTGATCCTCCTGGATGCATTTTTAATTTGATTATATCCAGAATATCCATCCATAATGGAGAACATCTCATACCCTGAGGTGTTGTCGATCATGAGCTCCATAACTGGGAGGGGAAAATCATCCTTAGGACACGCCTTATTCATGTCCCTCAAGTCTACACATATCCGTATTTGCCCATTTTTTTCTTTTTCACGGGGACTATACTAGCTATCCAATCGTGGTATGTTTCTTCTCCGATAAAAATTTGCTTCAATCGACTTCTTGGTCTCTTCTATCACCTTTTCTTCTAGGTCAAACTTCATCTTTCTTGGTGCCCTGCTTTGATCGGAGTAACATTAGGATCAATGGCCGATCCCGTGACGACCACCTCCATCGCTCTCATCTTCCCGATGACTCGGTGTCACTACCAAAGTGAAGTGGCGCTGGTTCTCTTTTTTGGAGCACAGGAGTAGTTTTGGCTGTCTTGACCAAAGACACTTCTTCTGGGCACGGCAATTTGCCCCCTTTGGTTGACTTGGATGGGTTGAGATAATACCTCGCATCCTCATAGTGTATTTCATGGATGCCAAAGGGTTGGATCTCTCCATCAATTCTAAACTCTTCCCCATCCACCAAATACTTTGCATGACATGCGAGTGTTGAAGGAACCAACTGGTTTTCATGAATCCATGGCCTTCCTAAGAGGGCTTTTATAGGGACTTGATCGGCGTCAATTACATGAAATTTCACATCGCTTGATATTTTTTTCCAAATTTAAGGGGAGAGTGATGGATCCCAATGCCTTTTGGGTCATGTCTGATTGAAGCCCACGGATAATAATCCTCTCCCGAAGATAAGTGGCATACTTCAAGAGCCAATGCTCGAAAGAGTATTGAGGGTCATTAAATTCAAAGAAGACCCTCGGATCAATCAAAACCCGGTTGATCTTTACTCCATCACAAAAATCCCGTCACATATAGTGGTCTGTTGTGTGCCGTAGTCCCAAGTAATAGGTCCTCATTTGTGAAGGGCATTGAAGATGTATGAGATGCATATAGGTCTTCTTTTATGTTGACTTCGGCGAAGTATGCTTGATACTCCTCAGGATTTTGTAGGGCATGTATTAAAGACTCCCGACCTCGGTGACATCATCAATGCATCGTACATACTGTTGAGTGCTGGGACTTTCTTCAAATGTGCCAAAATATTGTAGTTTGGCTTTTTCGAGTGTTTCTTGGGGGAGACATTCTCTTCTTCAATCATCTTCCCTTTATCTCGGTTATTTGAACTGGGAACCTGTCTTGGCTGAAGTGTTTTCCCAGTTCTAAGCTGCATCTGATGTACATGTTGTGGTGCTTCATCTTCCTCATCAGGGAAGTTTAGCTCATCTTCCGAATCATCATGAGCATTTATAGCATAACATTCACCTTTTTTTCTTCAAAGTAATCTTCAGTGAGTGTCAAATTTCCCCGAGAAACCCTGTCCTTGCAACCATTTTTGGAAAGCGTGACATTCTTCTATGGTGTGTCCTGTAGCCGGTGATATTGGCGTGAGCTTGAATGTCTACCAAAGATGCATCAGCGCCGCCTTTTTGGGTTTAGGCAAATCCAATCCATTTTTCTATAGCTTGATCAAAAAGCTCTTTCCTTTTTATCTTTCCCGATAGATCTTTCTTTGATATTTGTTGCTTTAGAAGGGTGGAGAATCCACGACTTCGAAACAAAAATTTTGTCCCTGATGATTCGGAGGATATGTCCCAGATTCATCCCACTCAAAGCATCTTCAATATGTAGCTGCATGTAGCCTATTAGCTGACTCCTCTGTTACCCTTTGAATAAAAGCAGGGATGTCTTCAGCAGGCATGACTTTCTTCAAGACCTTATATTTTGGGGTCTTCGGGGTATAGTATGGTTCTTTAGACTTTACTTGTGGGTAGGGCTCCAAGAGCTTGGCGTTCGCCTTCTTTACTCTTTCCCTGAATGCTATCTTCTTTCTTTGCTTTTTACTGACATAGGGTCGACCGTAACAGTCATATGACTCTTCTGGCTCAGAGAAACTATCATATTCATTACTATCATCATCTTCTGAGTTATATAGAGGTTTCCCTCCCGAAATAACCCTGCAAGTCTCCACTTGCACATCTTCTTCATTTTCAATTTTCTTAGTTAATTCCCTGAGTAACTCCTCGACTTCTTCAGGAAAATAATCTCTGAGGGTAATCAAAACCCTTTCTTTCTGCTCATATTCTTCAAGGGTCTCAATATACTCCCTCAATAATAGATTTCTTGCGCTTTGATTGTTCGCGCTTTTGCTTTCTTTTTCTTGTTCTTTTTCTTTGACTGCTTTGTCCAGGTGACCTTTATGAGGTTCTCTGAGGCGCTTCAAATGATCCCTGGCAATTCACCCAACCTTTTTAACATCTTCATTGATCTTTTTGGATACAAATACTTCCCATAACTCTTCGGGACCGCACAAGGTTTGTCATCTTCGTTGATGTAAATATCACCTTGTTACCAACCACTGTGACTTCCCCTTGAGATGACCCTTCTGGGTTTAGGGTAGTCACGTAACGTATATGTTCAGCTGGTTGATCGGACAGAACATTCTTTGAGAGTGTGATTTTGCCATCTTGGTATTGACGCTCGACCCAGTCCTTGAAAACATAACAATCTTCTATTGTATGTCCCAACACCCTATGATATGGACAATAATTGGGATGATCTGTCTTGCTTTGCTCTTCAGGTCTTTTGCATTCAGGGAGCTGCAGACACTCTCTCACAATATCTTTGAAGATTTTATGTACTTTATCTCTTCTGAAGGAATACTTCTTATTCATCCTATCCTTTAAGGAAGGAAGAGGTTTTGACTCATTGTCAGTAGCACCTAAGCTAGGTACCTTAGATTGCTCCGGCTTATGGGACTCTGCTACGCCTTTCTCCTTCTCAATATTGAAGGTAGTAGCAGTGTACTTGACGGCTTCTGTTTTCTTGGATTTGTCTTTGTCACTCCTTGAAGTGGTTTGGAAATTGGACAACACCTTCGGGTTGGTCCTCTCCAATTTTTTAGCTTGTGAGATTAAGCCTTGGAATGTAGTGATGCTAAATGTACTCAAGAAAGGTGACATCCAACTATCAATGTTCCCCAGCAATAAACCCACTGCCTGCTGCTGGTCGAGTTGTTGTTCACATTTGATGCTCAAGTTCCTCTATCTCATAATGTAATCGACCACTTTTTCATCTTTGTTTTGGCGAGTGGCTACTAGGTCAGTAATTATAATTTTGTCACTTATGCCCCTAAACCGTACTCGAAATGCATCTTTTAACTGCTGCCATGTTTGAATCGACTCGGGTTGCAGATTTGCATACCATTCAAATGCTACTCCTGCAAGACTTGCAGAGAACTGTTTGAGGAGGAGTGATGGCTTCGCACTTGTATCTCCACAAGCCGTGACAAAATGAGCCAAGTGTTGATCATGATTGCTAATCCCAGTAAATTGCTTAAATTTAGGAACATTATATCCCTTAGGGTAGGGCACCAGGTCATGGTAGCTGGGATAGGGCTTGTCTCCATCTGTCCTTGTCTTAATTCCTTTGGCTTGATTTAATTCGACAGACTACCATTCACTGTATCTCTTCCCGAGTCATTACGAGTGATTGTTCTGAACAGAGCATAAGAGGTTCCCCATGTTCTGCTGGCCTGAAGGTTTCCTTTGGATGTGGTGTTGGACTTCTCGACCTCTGCACATTCTCCATAGGAAACCGTGGGGTTACCCTGCTCAATCGGCCTCGGGGCTTCTCTCATTGTCGGGTTGGACTCCTCGATCTTTCTGGTTGTTCAGGTTGATTTTCCATGAGGATTTTAATTTGTTTTTGCATTTGTAACATTGACCCCATCAACATTGCCATGTTGTCATTGAGTCTTTGATATTCAGTATCACGGTGTCCCTTTTGAGGAATAAAGACAGGTTCATCCTCTTCATCTTTATTTAGTTGCTGCACTTCTTTGTGTTTCCTTGGTACATGGAGCGGTGGAAGGCTAGTCCCTATCCCTTGCTCCTCATGTAGTGGCACATGACTGGAACCTTCTTCTCCATTCAGAGAGTCTGCTGCTCTTTTACGGGATCTTGTAACAGGTCCCGGTTGTTCTTATTCGGGTGCAGGATCTCCTCTTGCTTCAGTAACCATACGAAAAGTGTGTACTTCCACATCTGCATCAGACATTTCTTCATCTTTCATTTCCCTCCTCCATTGAAATTTAGACCTGTCAACCTTGGGTTGATTTCTTATAGGAGCTAAGCGATCAAACACTGTCTTCTGCGCTATTGACATCAATTGCTTCTTCTTTTGATAGAATTCTTTTGGTCTTATCTTCTCTGACTGCAATTTCCTTGATGCTGTGTAAGTCTTGTAGAGATTCTGACCAAATGAATTCCTGTGATAGGACTTTGGGGGTCTACCAACTTTGTTTTCACTCAATTGGGAACACAGGTCTACAGTGGTTGCGTTCTTCTTCACCAGGTTAAGAGGTTCAAATGAGTTGTTGAAAGTACTCATCTGATTATTTTTGTGCCCTTGGAACGACACAAAATCCAGCCTTTGTTTTGGAATCTTAACTCTCCTTTTTGTGAGCCTCGAAAACACACTTTTCTTCTTTGGTGTGTCTTCATCAGATGAGTGGAAAATTCCACTTTCCCGCCCCTTTGTTGTAATGGTAAAGGTGGGTTCATCATCATCATCATCATCATCATCATTCATGTGAACTACCCTCTTAGGGTGGGATAGCCTATCAAATACAGATAGTCTTATTGAGTCCTTGACATCAGCATCCTCGTCAGTTGCAGGAATAATCACATTGGGGCGACGACCTTTAGATGGAAGCCGCGGGACTGTCAGGGTCTCCTTCGAAGGTGCGGGTCTCCTTACGAACTGCACCGACTCAGATATGGTGCCAAAGGTCAGCTCAGCTCCTGCAGCTCCAGTGTTGAATGTGCAGTTGGCCAGTTGCACCTCAGTTCCTTCGCCAAGGAAAATTGTGAGTTTTGGACTTCCAGAGGTGGTTGAGTTTTTGAGTGCCATTTGTTCTTCGTTTCCTGCAAAACAAAAAGAAACATGATTAGATTTCTTTCATAGGATGTAGGAACAATGCCTTCACTTGTACTTTTGCCTCAAAGATGGGAGGAGGAATGCTGTCCCACCGGGCGTGCCAGAATTTGTGGGATCGAAAATATGCATCCGGCATCATGAAAAGACACCAGACGATATATCGAAGCACAAATGTCATATTTGTTTTGTGGGTTCTTTCATTCCTAATAGAGGCAAGCCTCTATTAATAATTACCCTAGATTAGAAATCTTAGGAACCTCCGATTAAGGGCAAAAAGTACAAGTAAGAGCAAGAAGATTTGCGAATTATAAATCTTGTTATTTTATTATATAAACATATTTATTACATCACTTATATGTATATATATATATATATTTTATCATCGCCGCTGCCTATGCCTTGTCACTGCGTTACCTGCCGCTGCCTGTGCCTTGTTGCCATTTTGACATATATATCTCATTATTGCTTTAAAATTCTCCACTGCCTGTGCTTTTATCATCGCATTGTATGTCATTTTGAAATATATCTCGTTTTCATCTTCCATATATTTTCTAAAATCTACCATTTCCTTGATCATTCTTGTCATTGCTTCAAGTAATCTTGTCATTGCTATCTTTTTTATTTGTTGCATACCCCTTTGTGCTCTTTATAATTCGTATTATTGTAGTCAGCATCACTATCCTCCTCATCGTTGCTATAACTTATGCCAGTTGATACGCTGAAGCTCTAACAAGGATTATTTTGAGTTTTTATACCTCAACACGTCTTTTGTTGATCCCTCCCTGTTGTCCATAAACCTCATCAACAAACTCTGGTAGGATGTTCCCGATGCATATCTCACTATATGTAACTCCATTAACTTTGATGGTGTCTAAGACTTGTCTCACGAGTTGGACATCTCGATAGCTGGCTTCCGTATTTTCGAATGTTGTAGTGCTTTATTGAATGATCGGGGCATTTTTATCTCAGGATCCTTGGATGATGCAAGAAGGTGATTTTGGGCTCCTTCCAAAATCTCCATTGCTTCACAATCCATTAACACCTTAGCTTATTTAAGAAGCTAAATCATTTACAGGTTTCTAAAAAAAAATTGCATGTATGCCTCTCATTCAACGTGCATGATAAGTTATCATTTATTTATTTTTTTATTTATTCTGCCTTGAGATAACTCCATGTTTATCATCATCATTCTCGTCCCATGCACAAAGGTGGCTCCCGCTTGAGTATATACATGTATATCATAAGTCCATAGGATGGATGTTTCTTTTTTTTTTAAGATCATGGGCTTCTAAATGTGTGAGCCTCCATGCATCCATGCAATTTTTTAAAGCTCCATGTGCAATTTTTTTCTTTACTATGCTCATACCATTACATGTTTTTTTAACAACATCACATTCTTAGTTATATGTGCATGCATGAGTCACGTGTTTTTTTTTAATTTATTTTTATTATTTATTTATTTATTTCCTTTTCAAGCTGAAACCCATATTCATGTTGATGGTGGGCCCGTTTTTTTTTAAAATTTATTTTTTTAACAAAATGATGAATGCTTTTGTTCTTTTATATATATATATATTTTCATGATGCTTCTGCGTGCATGTCTGCATGCATTTTTTTTATGCACGTGAACTTGCATACATCATCCATTCATTTGTTTAACTGTGGGCCCATTTTTATTATTTTATTATTTTTTTTATATATATTTTTTTTTATATGAGACCATAGCATGCCCTCCATTTTCTTATATTTCTTCTTTTTTTTTATTTCATGCATGTATACATGCATGCTTCTTATTATTTTTATTTTATTTTATTTATTTATTTATTTTTTATATTTTATTATTATTATTACTATTTTTGCATGCTTCTCATTCATCATCATTTGTGATTCCAATTCCAGCTAAAAGCATCTCTCCGCACACCATGGCTAAAGGTAAATTCACCTTGGATTCTTCAAGTAATCTTTAAGGACTTCCTATGTATTTTTACTGATAGTGTTAGCAAATGATATAACGCCAAACCATGTTGTTCTACATATATATATATTTTTTTTTGGACTAACGACTCATGTATTAAGGTTCGAGACATTCATATAAGTATGGCACTCTTGATTTTTTTCTTACAAGTATTGTCTCCAATTTGCATATCATCAAGAATCTCATCAGCTTTGTCAATTTGCCTAATGAAAGCTCACAGATGCATCAACATTTGAAATAAATCCCATCTTTATATCAAAAGCAAGTAGCTGTTTGCCATGACTCAAGGTCGTGAATTCTGCATTCATGCCTTCTTTTGAACCATCACCAACTTCATTTTTTTTTATCAAGCAAGAAAACTCAGAATAGATTTCTTTATTTGAGCCATGCACTTATAAGAGTACTTGTCTAATTTATAAACATTTGCAAATTAATATCACTCCATCACAGTGCAGCGTCCTACAAAACTTGGTTCCATGGTTACATTCTCTTTCTTCAATGCCCAATTCACCATCCCCTATCTTCTATCTCTCAGCTACACAGTGAGCACCTGGAAACTGGGATCAGGATCGTAGAGACTCCGACGAGGCACAAGGTAATGAGATTCTCTGAACACCACCGCAGCAGCCACAACTGGACAGCGACGCTGGTGCTATTAATACTCAGGCATTTAGTGGCTCCATGAACAGATCAAAGCTCACATCGTCAGCACGAGGTCAGAACTTCTCTAGAGCCCAAACAGTCTCATCTGCACCGCAGAGACCAACATACTGCGGAGCTCCAACATCACACCAGAGAGTACCTCCTTTATGCCAAGAAGGCGGAGGTCTTCTCCGACGAGCGCCGGCGAACAGCAATGGCGTCATTGAAGTTGAGAAGCTACATGATACATCCTTTGCAGCTTAGCTGAAGCGCTTATCATGAAAAGTAGAAGACTCGGTGAAGATCACTGGTATAGTACCTTGTCTAGGCTTGTATTACCCAGCCATTGACATCCCTCAGATCGCCCACTTTCTCTTCATAATGATATGTGATCGCCGAGCCAAGCATGTAAACATACACTAGGATGAGACATTGCCCTTCAATATCTCATTTCAATGTTCCACACTTCGAGCAGTCCATAATTGTCATTTGTAGTATATAACCAACATGAACTCCATTGCTTCATTCACCATGGTAACAGTTGTGAATGAAAGGGAGGAAGAAGATGACCACTTGGAACCTGGACAATCATCGCAGCAACAGCAACCGCAGTGATGATAATGACAGTGGGGATCGTCAGCCACCGGTGCCGATGTTGAAAGGATTTGAGAGGGGATTCATGGCAGAGGGTTTGGCGGAGAGAGAGACAGCATGAACTCTCGAAAATGGGGTAGAGAGAGAGCTTAAGGGACAAGGAATACATGCATCTGCATGCATGCATGTTTTTTTTTTATATTCTTCTTATGATTTTTTTTTAAAATTCTTTTTTTTCCTCTACTTGTTTTTTTTTGGCCGCCACCACCCATGTCCATCATCTTCTTCTCTGAGGCTTTCAGCTTTTTCCCTCTATGTCCTCTCCTTCTTTTTTCAGTTGGCGGAGATTATGGTGACGGCGACTGACCTGCAGTGGTGGCAACAGCAGCGGTGAGCAACACCGATGAGCAGCAGCAATAGTAACGAGCGGCAACAGTGGCATGCTTGGCGGCATTATCTCAGCCATCAAGCATGCCGCGGCGATGAACGACGGCAACGGCGACGAGCGACGGCAGCGAGCGGCAACAGGTAGCAGGCAGTCGAGGTATCGTATGCCGGTCATGGTTGGCGGCATTATCTCAGCCACTCAACCATGACGGCGACTCCTTTGGCAGGCAGCAGCAGCAACGGACCGGCGGGCTATCTCCTTTTTATATATATATATATATTTTGCATGAATAAGCAAGAGAGAAATTGAAGAACCTTTTTTTCTTGACTTTTTTTTTTCTCTGATTGTTTTTTTTTAATCCTCCCTTCCAACAAAAATTTCTTTTTTTTGCCAGTCCTTCTCCTCTTTTTAAAAAGGAAGCCTTCATCTTATCTCTTCAACTCACCCATCCCGTCAAATCCCAACGAGAATTTTAAAATTTTTCTTATCCTTTTAACTAATCTCAGCAAATCGATCGGATCAAATATATTTAAATTTGAAATTTATTATTATTATTATTATTTTTTTATTATTATTATTTTTATATATTTTTTTTATTCTTATCTTTTTTTACTTCTATTAAATTTTTTTTATTTTTTTTTAATTAATTTTTTTATTATTATTATTTATTTTTTTTTAAACCCAAAACCCCCTCGTACCTATCTAATCCTAACTGTAAGATCGGGTTCTTATCCCCTTTTTTAAAATTTAATTATTATTATTATTATTATTTTTTTAATATATATATATTTTTTTAAATAATTTCAAATTTAAAAAAATTTAAATTTTTCGAATTTTTATTTATTTTTTTCAAATTTAAAAAAATTTAAATTTCGAATTTTTATTTTTTTATTTTTTTACTTATTATTTATATTTTTTTATTTTTTTTATTTTTTTTATTTTATTATTCGCATTTTATTTATAATTTTGTTATTATTTTATTATTATTTTATTATTATTATTTTTCATTATTTATTACTTATTATTATTTTTCATTATATATTCATTATTTATTTTATTATTATTTTTTTTAAAAAAATTCACTCTACCTCGGGATGCGTACTCAAGTGCTTCAGGATTTGCATTTCTCCCATTGCCTCGAGATCTTCCCTCAGGCTACATGAAACTTAAGATCGTCTTGGAATGTGTGTTTGGCTATCCTAAGATTTGAGATTGCCTCGAGATACGTGTTCTCAAGGATAATCTTGTAATAATAATTTTCTTATGCCTTGAGATATGTTCTCAAGGGGCAATTTTGTAATTTGCATTTTGTGCCTCGAGATATGTTCTCAAGGGCAATTTTGTATTTACCTTGGAATTTGCATCCTAGTCCAAGACAATCAAATAATCAATTAAGATTAAGATTAGGACATTTAAATTTTAATTCTAAATATATCTACGATTAGGATATATTAGAATTCAAATTAAATTGGAATTTGGTTTCCATTAGAACATCAAATTTTATTAGGACATGCGTTATATTATTTATATATAAACAAATGCCCCCTTCCTACTTATAAAGAGCATCTTGTGGAAAAGAAAGGGGGACTTTTTGGGAGGATTTCGGGGAGACATTTTTTTGAGGGTTCTTGGCGACCACCACTTGGGAAGAAGGAGAAAAGCGAAGATATTATATTCTTGAGGATATTTTTGGCTTGAAGCTTGGGAAGATCAAGGGTTTGAACTTCAAGGGAAGCTTCATCATCAAGGGAGGAGAAGCATTCGGCACCTTTTTGGGCTAGAAGAAGCGTCATTCGGCCGGCATTCTTCCTCCTCTTCATCATTCGGACTAGGGAGTGCCATTTATGCATTTACTTCTTTCTTTTGTTGTGTTTGAGACATTTATTTGTGTGATGGCACACTAGACCCCCAAGGCCACCGGATGTAGGTGAACCTTGGGGGGTTCATCATGTATTTTGGATGCTTCACTTTTATTTGGAATGCATTGGTGTGATTTGTGGTTTAGCTCATGTTGCTTCATGCCTAGAACTATAATACGGAGAAATCCTTAGTTCTTACTTGAGTTGTACACGTAGACGTGACCTACTCACGTGTACTATATCACTTTTGAGCTAAAAGGGGAGATCCTTGACCAACATGCCGAGAAATTGGATGTTGGTTGCCCCTCCGAACCATGAGGATGAACTTAGGTTAAGTGCATCCTTGTTGCGAGATCTCCATGTTCTTAACACAATCGTAGGAATTTGACTAAGGAGAAATCCTTGTCATCATTTGTATGGGATTAGGGTTTGACTCCCGAGAAATTGGGGTTGAACTATTGTTGAGATCCGTCGGTCTAAATCACCCATGCCATCTATTCTTTTGCATCCATGCATCATGGTGAACCCCTCTTGGGAATCCTCATCCCGAGGCCTATTCTGATCATTATTGCTCTTGCGATTTACTTGCTTATTGTGGGACTGCTACACTTGTATTCTTATTTATATTATTGCACATATTAGAGTAACACCATGTTTCAATTGTAAGGTTAGAAAGTAAGTGTTGGAGGAGTAATAGGAGCTCCTTAGCCCCGTGGAATACTACGACCCCTGTGTCACTCACAGGGTATTACTTGACGATCCCGTACACTTGCGGGTAATCAATCAAGTTTTTGGCGCCGTTACCGGGGACATTAAGGAATTCTAGGAAACTTCTAGCTTATTGCTCTAACCATTTTTCTTTTCTTGCATTTCTTTTTTTTATTATATGTTTTATTTCTTTTGAGCTTAACTTCCTTTATCTTTATTGACTTTGCAAGGTACTGTGCATGACACGAGCAAATCCGTCAAATCTAGTTGCACAAGACAGTGAAATCGAGAGAACCTTGCATCGACGGCTTAGAGAAGTGAGTGAAAGCACTAGTGAAAGAAACATCAAAATCGAGGATAGAGAATCTGTAGTTATGGCCGAAGAAAGACGTACTTTATCCGAGTATGAGAGGCCACAATTTACGGGTGAAGAATTTAGTGTGCAAGCTCCATCCATCGCCACAAATAATTTTGAGATCAAGGCAAGCACCATCGGCATGATCCAGAATTCAGTTCAATTTAATGGTCTTGCAAATGAAGATGCCCATGATCATCTCGCCCGTTTTCTTCAAATTTGTTCTACCTTCAAGATAAACGGGGTGACTGACAACGCGATCCGGCTACGATTATTCCCTTTCAGTTTGAGAGATGGAGCATACCGTTGGCTCACATCCTTACCGCCGGGATCGATCAAAACATGGAAGGATATGGTGGAAAAATTCTTGGGAAGGTATTTTCCTCCTAGCAAAGCGGCGAAGCTAAGGCAAGAAATTTCGGCATTCAAACAAGGAGAGTCGGAGACACTATTTGAAGCTTATGAGAGATTTAAGGACCTTCTTCGAAGATGGCCCCATCATGGCTTTGCTTCTTGGATGCGGATTCAGATCATCTACAACGGGTTGAACTATGCAACTCGTCAACTAATTGATGCCGCAGCGGGCGGATCTCTTAGCAACAAGTACCCCGACGATGCCGAGCAACTACTTGAATCAATGGCAAGCAATGAGTCTCATTGGGCCTCAAGAGGTGCACCACAAAAAGGGGCCAGAATTTATGAAGTCAATGCTAATGATGCTCTTGCCGCAAAGGTTGATGTGTTGTCTCGAAGGCTAGACATGCTCATGGGTAGTAACTCGAAGTCAGAATCGGTGATGAGTTGTAGCACTTATGGTGGAGGGCATGGAGTTGCTCATTGTCCAATTGCTAGTTCCTCCTTCGCCCCAATGGAGAATGTTGATTATATTGGGGGACAAAGGCCACAAGGGAATCCATACAGCTCGACTTATAATCCGGGGTGGAAATATCACCCAAACTTTTCATGGAATCAAGGTCAACAACAAAAAGCCGCACCGCCTCCACAAGGTTCCCAAATGCAACAGCCAGTTTTGGAGAAAAGGTTCACTACTGAAGATGTGCTCGCCAAATTCATGATTAACACTGAATCCAGATTCAACAGTATAACTAGCAGTATGGATACTCAGTTCAGTAAGGTAAATGCTCAGCTTGCTCAACATGCCGGACAGTTTAATGAAATTGGCTCCATTTTGCGGAACCTACAAGCTTCTGTGCAATCTCTTGAGCACCAAGTGGGACAGCTTGCTAAAGCTAAGTCTGAGCGACCTTCAGGCAGTCTTCCTAGCAACACTGAGGAGAATCCAAGAGAGCAATTGAAGGCCATCGCCCTTAGAAGTGGGAAACAAGTTGAGACAAGGGTCGGAGTTGACCCAAGTGTCAAGGAAACTAGGGTAGCCAAGTGGAAGACCCTAACAATCGCGGGAGGTACTAACGAAAATATACAAGAATACAAAATGCATATGGACGACTTATTAAAGCTAGGAGTAATTAGAAGAAGTATTAGTAGACATAGCTGCACTTTTTATTGTCAATAAACATAGTGAGCAAAATTAGAGGAAAAAGGTAATGATAATAGACTACGTAAGATTAAATGATAATACTATAGAAGATGCTTACGATATCCCGTATAAGACTTAATTAATTAACTCCATCGCAAATAAGCACAATATTTAGTAAATTCGATTAGTAAAGTCCGATTTTGCAAGTTAAAAATGTAACTCTTCTAGCATAGAATGGATTGCTTTTACTTGTCCTTTAAGACATTTTGAATGGTTAGTAATGCCATTCGAATTAAAAAATGCACCAAGTATATTTCAAAGAAAAATGGACTATATTTCGGAAAAATACAAAAATTTTTGTATGTATTTATATAGATGATATTTTAGTACATAGTAAAACAAAACAAGAACATATAGGTCACCTAAAACTTGTTCTTAGTGAATTCTCAAAAATGAAATTATCATATGGTAAAAAGCTGCGCTTTTAGAAGTAATATTGAATTTCTTTAGGAGTAGAAATAGAAATGGAAAAATTAAATTACAACCACATATAGCTAAAAAGATATTAACACACCACCTTTAGAAACGTAAAAAGCACTACAACAGTTTCTAAGATTAGTAAATTATGCTGATCCTTTATTACTTAGGGTAAAACTAATAGACCTTTATATAGCTAAAAAGTTCTTTAACAGAGTAAAATGTATTTAATATAGAAGATGATAAACATGATTGATAAGATTAAAGACTTAGTAAAAACACTACCCCGATCTCAGATTACCATTAGACTTCGATTATATGATAGTAGAATCGATGGTCTGGAATTAGACGGGCGTCAGACTACAGAAACAAAACCCCATAAATATAGTCCAAAAAATGAAGAATTAATATGTAGATATAGTAGCGGAAAATATAAAGAAAAAGGCCCAACTCATAGCATAAACCAAGAAGTATTGCCAGTTTGTTACGCACTAGACAGCTTTAGGTTATTTCTTATAAATAAAAAAGAAATTTTAGTTCAAACAGATTGTGAAGCCATAGTAAAGTTTTTTGAAAATAAAAATAGTAAAAGAATTGGTCAGCGGAGATGGCTCGCCTTTAAAGATAGGATTTTAAATGGAAATTATAAAATTATTTTCGAACACATAAAAGGAAAAAACAATGATCTTGCAGATAGATTATCCAGATTAATGTTTCTCGAGCAAATATTGGAAAAACCACCCTAAAAATGTTTCTCTGTAAGTATAAACCCTTTATTTGACCATATGCTTAGTAACAGGTGGAGATTACAAAGCCAGTAAGTTCCTCCGTACCTTTACTAATGTGGAAGTAAAACCACCTTACCAAACCTTAGCTAGTTCATATGCTTAGCTGTAACGGGGATTATAAAACCAATAAGTTCCTCTGAGTTACATGCTAATGTGATAGCTAAGCTTACTTTCCTTATATATAAAAAAAAAAATTTTACTTAAGATTACTAACTAATTTTTTTACTTTCATAGGAAATGGAGTCCTCCCTCAGCAAAAGTACCACTTTCCCACTCTCAAAGCAACATTTTTCCAAAAATCCTTATACAGGTCTCAATAACTATCCTTTAGACTCTCCATTTTCTTTTCATATCCCTCTCCACTTATCATTAGATCCACAAGAGAGAAACTATATTGATAACATTTGGGCAAATAATCGAAATCCTCATTTTCCAAAAATTCTCACTTCCTTTAGTGATTACCTCCACCATAAAAATCTTAAAATGCAGCTTCATGAACCTTCTCTTAAACCCAAATCTTCAGATGCTTTCTTAGAACTCCAACAAACAAATCTTATCCTTTCCGGAGAAATATTAGATCTTAAACAGCAACTAGAGCAGATAACAAAAAAGTATGAACAAGAAAAAACTGAGAAGAACTTATTAAAGGAAGAATGGGAAAAAGAAAAGAAAAATAAAGAGCAAGGTTTTGTGAAATTTCCTCCTCAAATCAGTCTTCTCCAGAATGAAATCATGAAGATAGTATACCAAGACAAACACCAACAATTGGTTCAGATGGTGAAATTCTTAAAAAAAATGGCGACTTCTCCTTTACAAGTTGACGGACTTAGTTTCTACATGCTAAAATTCAGAGGACAGCATCATCCAGGAATTCAGACATGCATATGCCAGGAAGGATTTTCTATAATCCAAGCCACAATTAGTCTTTTTGAATGGGACGGAACTTTCACTGATTTTACTATTGAACAACTCTTTGAACTTGGACTGTTGAAGAAACTAATTATTACTAAAGAAGAACAAATGAAGATCTTACCCCAATTTCCTACAAGACTTAAAAAGATTATATCCTCTATGATGAGCTACTACCCAAGACATTTTGTTGTGTTAGAAATTTTCAGTATTCCTCCTTCATATCAAGGATATCCAGTCTACACTCAACACTATGTCCGAATTGATATGGTCCGCCATGGAAGTCCTACTACTTATCAATGGGATTATCATTCTTTCTCATCTAATCATATTGAGCTCCCTACAGAAGAAAGACTTAAAAGGTGGAGAGCTTATGCTCTTGGAACAGTTGACAAGAAATACAGGACGGATTTTCTTCTTGGAGAACAACACAACTTAAAAATCTTTTCTTCAATAAATTCTCAGTACTGCCGTTCTCCGATGATTGGGACTCTTGTTACTGCCCCAGAACCCACAGATCACTTTAAGACATCAAACGCAAATTGGTTTGAAACCACTTATGGAGATGATAAAATCTTTGTCAGCATGCTAGATGAAAATATATTCAACTATTCAGTAGGAGTATATGAAGCAACACAGACTGTTCCAGCGGCCCTTGAAGATATTAAGCCATATTTGACTCCATATTTCAATAATAGTAGTCCATTTTTTAGGGTCATTTTTTAGGGTCATGAGCTGTTAAGTTCAATAATCTTCCATCATTTATGAGTAATTTTCTATCTATGGTTTCTAACTCTAATCTTCGGCCTCTAGGTCTATTTCTATCTGAGATATCATTTTCAGGATTATAAGTATTATAAGGGATCCTACTAAGTTGTCCACTTGGAGCTGACACAGATGTTCCATAAAGGGGTGTATTACTACTGCTTTTGGTAGGGGTATGATGTGGAAGGGTTATGGGAGGGACTATGGTTGCCTACTCCTGATTCCATAAGATTAAGAAGTGGTTTTACGTCTTTGTCTTGGGCATTTATGCTATTGTAATGAGCAATTAAGTTATGATTTTTATCCTACTCTAATGTATCATAGACATCTAAATGTCCCTTTTCTATCATTTCTATTTCTAGTCTTAATATTTCTTCATCTGTTAGTAAAATTCCTTTTTGGATTATTATAGTTTTATCGGGAATTCTATTCATTATCTTGTTCTTCAGATTGATTATCTTCAATATGGATTGGTTTATAATTACCAAACCGTATACTATAATTATTGTTTAGTTCCTTATAAATTACAGAAGTTTCAAAATTTGTGGTATTTCTTGGTGAGTTTTTAAATAAATTCCATTCTAAGCCATCAAATTTACTAGGATTACTAGTCATAGTTTTATCATTTTAACCCCTTAACTGCTTATAGCACTTATAATTCCATTTATATCTAACTTATATCTAGTAGTACTATTATCTGTTAGTTTTCCTAATAATCCTATATTTATTAAAAAATTGCTATTTTTTACTAGGTCATCATATCCCTTTGCCTGTATTCCAATTTCTATTAAGTTTGTCTTTAATACTTACTGAAAAATCTGGGCTACAATAAAAGAAGCCATAGTTATTACTCATATCTATCTCAATGGATGTTATCAAAGCGTTTCTAGCATCAGATTGTCATCCTTTATCTGCTAAAGTAATTAATACTTTACCAGAGATTTCTTTTCTTATTAATCCTTTAATTTCTATTACAATTAATCCTAAGTGAACTAGTCTTTTTCCGGAGCCTTTTATTTTTCTAGTACTTTCATTGCTTACTAGGGGGATATTTACTTCTTCTGTTGATACAAATTAGAGTTTAAATATCTATCTTTACAAGTATTCCCAATACATCCTAGAAGTAAACCCACAGAATAGTTTAAATTTATACCAACAATTAGAATTATTATATTTTATTCTAAGATAAATTAGAGATCAATATGAAGATGATGGCCCGTACACTAGTACGGAACCATTAACTTATAATTTAAATTGATCCTAGGCTCCCTTCTTAGGGCATTTCATAGGTTTTAGGAACGGTAGATTGTTATATTAGTATCAGAGCTTGGTTTTCTTTATGAACTATCTCATTGATTTTCCCGTAGATAATATTGAAGAATTAGAAATAGCTTTAAAAAGAGTAGATAATATATTAAAACCATTAGAAGTTTATATCTCTAAAAATAAATAAAAAAAGAAAGATATAATAAAAAATATAAAGCTTTATTTTTAATAAAGCTTCGAAGATATTTAAAAAATAAAAGTTATCACATTAGAAAATGGAATACTTATACTAAAATAGAACATGAACAAACAACATAATTTAGCTTTAGTTAGTTAGATAAACTGCATTTGAAATAAAATATTTATTCCAACATTTTAGAACTTATATAGTATATTATTTATTTGTGCAATTCTTCTTAAAAGGAATTGACAGGCAAAATCGTTGGTGCCCAGTTTCAGTATGTGACATGACAATTAGAAATGTTATTGTGGGCTTGCCATTTGATTATTTTTAACCATTTCAAATAAAGTCCAAGAAGAGGTAATACAACAAAATGATTCTTCCATTTGATATTTAGTAGTTCATGCAGTTTACCTGTTCGATATGGTGATATATAAATCCTGTGTAGATTGAACTTGTTTGTACATAGCTGAGAAGAGCAATAGAAAAATTACTCAATGTATGTTTGATTGAACATAGATTTTGCCATTTGATTAATATGTATGTTAGATTTTTTTATGAGTGTTAATATTGCTCAATGTATGCTAGTATTAAATATTAATATGGCACAAATTCAATGCTAGAATTTTCCATTAGTTGACCATTTCAAATGAAATGGCTGGCATAAGGCATCTATTTTTTTTTGTGCAATGATTTTTCTGTGCAATTATTTATCTATACTTATTGCCGTTTTGAAATGAGTTTAAACAAGCTCAAGTCGAGCTCATATTTACGAACTTTGATTCGAGCCGAGTAGAGCTAATAGGATGTTATTAGTGGTAGTTTGTACTTCACGAACCGAGCTCAAGCAGCTCGAGTAATACACAAGCCAAGCTTGAGCAAAGCAAACTAAGGCTCGAACAAGCTTGAGCTAAGCTTTGAGCTTCAAGCTTTACTTACAAGCCGAGCTTGAGCATGTCATGCTTGGCTCAACTTGTAAGTAAAGCTTGAAGCTCAAAGTATACCAACAGAACTTCATCAGTATACTACAATCAATAATATTAAAAATTATTCCCATCAAAATATTATCACCATAGATATGTCCATATTTCTAAGAAATTTATACCAACACAATTATGTTAGTAATAACATTACCATAATAATCAGTAAAACTTTAACTCTAAAGATTTAAAATGACCCCTAAAATACCAATGGAATTCCTTTGGTAATTATACATCAATAGTATTATTAAATTAAACCAACAAAATTCCATCACTATTAACATGGCGGTAATCCTCCGGCGCCAAGAAATTAATATGGTGCGTAATATATCGACAAAAATCTGTCAAATTAGTTGTCAGTAATATGACCATTAATATAAATTTCACCCTACAAAACTCCATCGATATTTTATCGATAATCTATTTGTACTCTATCGGTAAAAAAAAAATATTACCGATGAAAATTAAACCATCAAAAAAACTCCGTTAATATTGAACTATTTTCTTGTAATGATATCAACAATGAGAAAAGAAGACGGTGCATTAAAACTCTTCTCCCCTCATTGTTAATATGGTTCTACAAACACGATTTTTAATATAATGCATTTACAATTTTAATCAAAGACTCAAGGATTGTCTTGTGGCTTTTCTTGAAAGATAAAATTTGGTTTAAATTTTTAAATTTTTCAATAAATCAATAAATATATTGTTGAATCTTTATCAAATGAGTTATAGAATTTTGTATGGCCATTGTTAATTACAATGCAAAGTACAGTGATAAAGGGGAACTTGATGTAGCACTAAAACCACCGCCTTCCCCAACCTCATCAACTATTATGGTACTAACAGACAATGTTGTTGTCTCCTCAATCTAAGATGCTACATAATCCTTCCAATTTCCCTAAACTTTAATCCAGTTAAGATCCCCTTCTGATCTTGCTTTATTATTCTTCAATTCTCTAAAAGATTTTGTTTTTTAGGTAAAAAAGTGTGAAACCCTTAATAGTTTTAGGTTCTCACAGTTCATGGGACAAAAAAAAAAAAAAGTTCTCAATTTTTACTATCTTAGGATATTGATTCATTCTCTATCCAATAAAAAAAAATTGCATATGATTTAGGATATATATTTACTTAACTTTGCAATGTTCCAATCTACAAGTGACTTGCCTAACATTTTCTAATTACTAAATCCCAGTTATAATAGAAAGCTTGTTTTTTACCAGAGTTAATAAAATAGATGCTACAAATAACAGAAACAAGGATGATAATTTTATATTCTAGAAGAGCCCCAACTTAAAGAAAAATGTAAAATTTTTCAGTAGATGTATAAATACCAAAACAATACAATGAAGGGTAACATTCACCTAATCCTTACCATTTTTTTATTTAACCTGTATCAAAACTATTCATTATATCTATCTACTTTCTAATAATATTTATTGCATTATGAGTCACCTGTTAAAATTGAGAACTTTTTTTTTTTTGTCCCATGAACTGTGAGAATGAATCAATTTTTACAGGTTAAATAAAAAAAAAGTTCTCAATTTTTACTGTCTTAGGATATTGATAAATAACACCTAACACAATTTGGCTAAATATGAGTTCTTGCAAGAAAAAGCCACAACATTTTCCATTCATTTCACAGCCTCATAATCACACAAATCCATATGTTCAAAAATAAGATCCAAAACAAAAAAAACTAAAAAAAAAAAAAATGCTAGAGATGGATTGAATGGAAACCTGTGACATGCTTTGGATATATCTGAAATCCTTGCAAAGAAGAGTTCCACTCATTTCACATCTCACACTGACAAATCTACATCTTCAGAATATGATTGAAACCACAAGAACCAAAACATAATTAAGATTTAAAAAAAATAAATAAAATAAACTGACAAAGATTTAAGAAAGGATAGGATTGGAATAAAAAGCCTCAGAGATCTTGGTGGTTCAAATTCATCAAATGGATACTCCATCAAGAGTAGCAAATATTTTTCTCACATCATTGGCTCATACAATAGAAAACCCCAAAACCAAAAATAATCATAAAAAAAATCCAAAAATGCAACCCAAAAAAAAAAGAAAAAAAATCTGAAACTTTAGATGAGTTTCTGGCATGATGTGTCAGAAGTAGCTGGTTGTGTTATCATATTTAAAGAATAAATCATTGGGAATCCGTCTGATTTTTTTCATCATCCAACATCATACCAATCCACAAAAAGCTACCAACTTTCTCAAGAAATCAAACAAAAAAACTTCCTTTTTGAATCAGAACATCAACATTAATCCATACAGATCAACCAAAACAGATATATCTACCTTGTCACCAAGAAATCCTATTCTTTAAAAAGAGGATTCTTAGAGCTAAAGGCAGAACATGCTTCTAGCCTAACGATAGATTCTCCACTGCATCGGAGCATAAAAAGCAGCAAAAAATTGCAAAATTAGGCTATAAAAGACAGATCAAAACCGATAGAAATCAAAGAAAACAAAGAGAGTAGGAAATTGGACCATGAAATTGTTGATTAGGGTTCCAGTCGCAAACCCTAACAGGAAGCAGCCGCCGATCCAAACGCAAGAACTTAACTTATTTTCAGATATTTATAGGCAGAGAATGGTTTCTGTTGTCTCGAGGAGTACTGTAAGATATACTGCTCCGTCTTTTGTGCTAGCAATTTAACCTGTTCTTATTGGTTCGGTTCAATTTCACCAAAACCGAAAATTATTCGGATTTTTTTTATTGGGAAAATTTCAGAAAAAAATTGTGGTTCACAGTTTAAAAAAAAAAGAGATTTTTTTTGTTTTTAAATTATGTGTTTCTCTAGCTAGAAAAAAAAACGTTAATAAGCTGTTAACAATGATAACTCAAAAAGATAAAATTATTATTTTATTTAAAAGCAGTGTTATTTGGTATAAAAACAAATAATTTTTAAATCTATTAATCTCTCAAAGTTCCAATAAACCAAAAAAAAAAAAACTTAAATTTTATAAACTAAACAAAATCATGTTAAAAATTATGTTTTGTATCACATGGCTGTTTTTTTAATAAATTGACTATTTTACTCTTATGAGTTGACATTGTTATGGATTTATTAACGATTTTTTTATTTTTTGCTAGCTGAATAAACCACATAGTTAAAAAAACAAAACAAAACTCTATCTCTATTTTATAAAATTGGAAAACTACCAAGTCTTTTTTATTAATTTTCTCTTTTAATTTTAATGAAATGAAAAAGGGTTTAATTTGTATGATTATTAGAATAAAACCACATCTACTAAAAGGGTTTGTATGTCATTCATGGTCAAGAGACCGAATCCCTTTCCAGTCAAGAGTTAACAGTTACTTCTTGGCATATTTATTAACAAAATTATCACAATAGTTTACCATTGTTTGGTAAGTGTGGTTTTCACAAAATAAATTTAAATATTAAGTTGGAAAGAAATTTCTAATTAGAGTTGAATAAAATTTAACTTAATTAATATTTATAAAAATTAAAATTTTCAATACTAAAAATTAAATTTAGTACATAGTAATAATTTATTATTGATATTAATAAATTTTATAATTTTAATTATTAAATATATTATTTGGATGAGAAAAAATACTATTTCTTTACTGTAGAAGATGTAATTCATTTTTTTTTTATATTTTTGATGAACATACAAATCATTTTAACCAATTTTATGAGAAAAAGTTGACTCCTTAACCTCTCACTTCAGAAGAAAAGAGTTATCATTCATGATGAAAGTGTTAACCATTAGATAGCTCAATGGTATGACACTAAAGTATAAAAGAGAGGTCATGGGTTCAAATCCTTCCCCCGACAGCACTGTTCACCATACTGTTCATGCACTATTTACCCGGGATTTTTATACTATTCTCATATTGTATATATATTGTACATCCGGGTTTCAGTACAGTTAGGTACTGTTTATATTCATATAAAAAGGATGATTGTCGTCTATTATTCATTTTTTTGATGAATGTGAAAGTGCATAATATTTTTTTTTATAATTTTTTATTTAATAAATCTCATATTTTATAGTTAAATCATTTTACTAATTTATTATAATATAATATATTCAATTAAAGAAGTTGGTGCAATAAGATTGAGACATTTATATAGCATTTCCAATGAAGTTCGTATAGATTTAACTATTTGGAAATATTATATTAGTTTTCATAATATAAATTTTCTTGAGTGATAATAATTCTAAAATATACAACTGTCAAATATGTTTAACTAACAAATATATTTCAACCAAAACAACTCCAAACTTCTTCTCCTTCAAAACTTGGTATCATTTACCAATGCAAGAGCTGGATCAGACACAGGTTCTTACATAACCAATGTCACGCCCAAAATCCAGTCTACCGAGCCCGACATGCTGACAAAAGGCCACATATCCACAAGGCCGAGACCAAGTGAAAATGTAAGGCCTCAGAACCTATCTCAAAATAGCATACACATCTAACAAAAATACCAATTTAAAGCAAAACTATAACATCTCCATATAAGATAAAATCAAACTAACAAGGTTCACAAAAAACAACAAAAGTGTAATGCTAGTTTTTAGGTCTACTAGAAGAAAAAAACATTATTAACTAAAAAAAAGCTAGATGGTGCTTTGCTCAACGACCCCCGCTAAATTACCCACTAGTAGACCCTTGCCTCATCTGAAAAATTGTGAAAACACATTTATGAGCTCAAAAGCTCAGTAAGCAACCACTAAAATATTAAGATCACGACAATTCTCAAAAACTCATAATAGTAAGTACAAATACTATAACATAGCACACTGCTTGCTAAATACAGTTCAAAACAAAATAATTCAGCAAAAATACAAGCTTTGTCAAATAATATAGGATATATGTCTCCCAATTCACTATTGCCAAAACAAAATATCAGAAATCAGAGTTACATGTCAACACGGTCAATGTTCAACCCCCAGTGACAGGGTTAGGGGCGTTCATTTTGACGTAAGTGTGGAGAAGTGGGGGGAAGTGGACTGACTTCCCCCACTTTCGGTGTTATTTTGCTCTAAAGTAGGAAAGTAACACTCCCCTACTTCAGCCTGAAATGGATTTTAGTTTAAAACCCACTTCAGGATTTTTGAAGCTGAACTGGTGGAAATGAGCCACATATAAAAGGTTACTTCACCCCATTTCCATACCCCTTTGAAAGTCACGGAAATCCTAAAAAATTTCGCAGCCTTCTCTCGCATCATTCACCCTGAACTGCTCCAATCCCATCGCCTCCTCCCGCCGCCTTGTCCTCTCCCGTTGCCTTCTCCTTCGGCCACCTCCTCCAACTATGCTGCTTCTCTTACATCGGCGGGAACTACCATGCCCTGATTGCTGCCTGATCGAGTTCGTACGTTGCTGGGATGAAGACCTCTTCTATTATCTAGGGGTTTTCAAGTCTTTTGTTCATGGTTTCAATGTGTGTGTGCATTTTTGGATGTTATTTATAGATTTTGCAATTAATTTAGTGCATTTGTGATTTTTTTTTTCTTCATTTTGAATTGAGTAATTGAGTATACAAAGTTCAGGTCACCGTTCTATTCAATGAATCAAGTCTATTTAACAACAACATGATTGATAGGCCAGAATGGGTGAGAATAATCTGTTGATCCATTACATTCAATCCTAGCAGTGGGTCTCTATGTTTTGGAGTATCTTTATTTTTTTCTCTCGTTTTGTTCTTGTTCTCAAAGCTTCCAAGTTTTTTAATGTTGGTACAAAATGTGTCCCATCATCATGTGATGTTGTTTGCTCCTGCATCTCTGGACCATTTCATTCATTCATAGTTGGTTTTTAGCTCAAAAAACAACAATCTTTATCTCTATTCATGTCACAATTCTCAGAAAACATGATTTGTTTTTAAATTTATTGATGCAATGAAAAACCTTGGAGGAAAAAAAAAGATGAATCATAGAATTCCCTTTCATTAATCTTATTTATTCAGATACCTAGTTTAAGCAAATTGAGCTTTATTGGCTATTCATGGTAATGAATACTATTTGATTTCTTTAGTTTCATGTTCATGGTTATCTAATTTCTTTTTAACCAACCATATAACTTGCCAAGATCATCAACAAAGTTGCACAAATTCTTATATTAGTTCCTTGTGATCTAATAAAACATTCAGTGTAGCAATTCAACAAGAAACTCCTACTGATAGGGGAGTAAAAGTTTGCTTTTTGTTGTTGACCTAGAAATTTCCAACTCAAAAAAGAAACATTCAGCTATCCACATGTAACTTACCTCCAATTCAAGACACATTCTATATCTGCATCAATGCTTGAGAATCTCATTATATATCTGGTTGGCATACCTTTAGAATAATACTAGCAGTTTTATAAATATTCTCTATGTTAATTATATATTTATCAGCTGTGTGGTTGTTGTCCCACTTTTTATCTCTTAATAATAATTAGACATGCTCATAATGATAAAAAAAACTATTGAAATTCCTCATATACACTTGCTTTATATGTGTTACTAATTTTTGTATATTCCTTAAATGTGTATCTATATATGTGAAGAATATTACAAAATTTTATGTAATGAATTAATAGTTATGCTTACATGTCCCACTTCAATATAGGTTTATAATGGCTAATGACAGTATATCCAAACTAATCTACATCCACACACCTTTCTTGGTAGCTATGGCGGTCATTTTAGCAATGATGTCAAGGGAACAAAGACGAAATGCTTTACCCTATGAACCTGCTTCGATTAGGGATATTCATCAAAGTGCACATATGACTTGGATATTAGATGGTGGTGTCCACAACTGTGTTGAATACATACGTATGTCTAAGGACACCTTCCTCAAACTTTGCACTATTCTAAGGGAACGTGGTCATTTGAAAGATACCATCCATGTCACCATAGAGGAACAAGTTGCATTGTTCTTGCACATTGTATGACACCATGCAAAGAACAAGGCAATGAAAATTGATTTTGTTAGATTAGGGGCAACGGTGTGTATATATTTTAATGATGTACTTCAAGCAATTTGTAGCATTAGAGATTTAATTGTCAAACAACTGGGCACATCAATACATCCTGATATAGAATTCAACTCAAATTTCTATCCTTTTTTTAAGATACGATGTACTTATTTCCATTTTCATTTGGCTAAAAATTTCACGTAGACAATATAATTGACTTTTAGTTCACAGGATTACATTGGGTTTGTTGATGGGACTCATATAGATGCGAGGGTCAATGCAAATCTAGTTAGCAAATTTTGGGGCCGCATACGCAATACACAGAATGTCCTCATCGCATGTGACTTGAATTTAAAATTTACATATGTTCTTCCAGGTTGGGAAGGTTCGGCGAATGATTATCTCGTATTGAATGATGCATTAGCATGACCACCACCATTTTGGGTTGAATATGCAAATCTAGTTAGCAAGTTTTAGGGCCGCATAAGCAATACACAGAATGTCCTCGTCGCATGTGACTTGAATTTAAAATTTACGTACATTCTTGATGGTTGGGAAGGTTCAGTGAATGATTTTCTCATATTGAATGATGCATTATCATGACCACCACCATATAGGTTGAATATTCCTTTAGGTCCATTAATACAACAAACTTCACAATTTGTTATAATTCTTATATTTCAATAGAAAATATATTTAAATTCTTTTTTATTTAATGCTAGGAAAATACTACCTTGTTGATGCCGGATACACAACAACACAAGGTTTCATATTTTTTTATCGAAAAGTTAGATATCATTTAAGAGAATAAGTAGGCCGAAGACCCCAAAATGCAAAGGAGCTTTTCAATCTCTGTCATTCTCAACTTAGATCAAGAATAGAAGAGCTTTTGGCATTTTCAAGAGTCGGTTTCGGATTTTGGACTCAAGGCCATTTTATCTTTTCACTACTCAAGTGGATCTTGTTCTTGGATGCTATGTGTTACATAATTTCATGAGGAAAATTGATCCAAATGACATAGTGATGCATGAAGATGTAGGTAATGAAGATGAAATACCTACAAATGATAGGCCTAACACGTAAGGTGAACGACGTGAGGCTCAAAGTCGGTGGAGAGAACTACGTGAGAACATCAAAGATGAAATGTGACATGCCTATATTTCATGCGGATGCACTTCACAAGTGCCATTGTAATGTTGCAAATGAGTTTGGTTTTGTATTTGATGTTTAATGTCTTGTACTATTAATTTTGAGCAAAGATCTATCTTATGTAAAATATGTTCTTTATGTATATGCCATATTTTGAAGTTCATATTGCTATTGCTATGAATAGCATGATTTCTGATTTGATGATTTATCTTGTTGATTATGGTTTATGCTGGGCGTGAGTTGGAGTGGTTAAGATATAAAATGATGTGTGAATGGAGAGATATAAAATGAGTTGCATGAATTGTGAGTATAGAAATTTGATATACTTTTTGTTCATTATTATTACTTCATCACTATATATTTGAAGTTCATTATTATAGCAATATGAAGTTCAACTCTTCATCACCAGGCTCGTGTCTTTCATTATTAATGTTACAAATGTTTGTTCATTATTATTACATATGCACTACTGAATGTTTTGCTTTGTTTCATGTTCTAATTTTTTTTTTGTTTTGAATTGCCAATGTATTTTAAAGATGTGTATCTCACGTGCTACTGCCAAAGGAGTACAAAATAATAAGTGTAAAGGAACGCCAAATAAAAGATGGACAAAAAAAAAGGATAATGTCTTGATACCATTGCTTGCAGACATGGCAAGAAGTGGTTTTAAGGTGGATAAATCTTTCAAACGTCAGGCATTCGTAGAAGCAGCAAATGTTGTCAATACCAGATTTCTGCCGCTTGCATGGATGCGGAAAATGTGGAGAATCACATCCGCACTTTGAAGCAGAAATATTAAGATATCATGAAACTTTATGAATCTCAGTGGTGTTGGTTGGAACGATGAGTCAAAAATGTTAGTGCTTGAAGATGAGGCTTATCGGACATTCATGGAGGTATATGACTTTTATTTATTTTTGTTATTTACTTCAATATGTCTCATGGCTTCTGCTTGGCCGGGGGACAATAAGGTGAAGAAAATCTAACACTATAATTTAATGAATGCATAAAAGTTTTATGTGATATTTTCCACAGGGACAACCAAAAGCTAAAGAATATTTAAATAATCATATACCTTTTTTTTATGAGTCTCCGTTAGTTGTTGGAGCTGATCATGCCACTGGTGATCATGCACGGACCATTTACCACCAATTTGGTTGTACGATGTTAGAGGATTGAGAGTGCACCCCCACCTAATACGTTAGTGGATTGTAAATCCATGGATACAGGTAACCTAAGACATGAAGCACCAAGATCATGCACAAGCAAGAGCACTGATAGGGCTAGCTATGGACCAAGAAACAATGGGGACAATGTTGCATCAAAAAACATTGGAGAAAAACTAGGTGAACTGGCTGCATCAATTAATGTTAAGGATATAGTTGATATGCCCTAGACCCAATCTCTTATGTAATAATTTGAATACATTTCAAACAATGCAGTTTGTTTAATATATATGGCTTTATTTTATCATGTTAAGTGTTTAATATGATAATGTCCTTGATTAAATTTAGAGACTTTTCATTATAATGGAGATCATAATAATGAGAGTTAAGTCTTAAACTATTTAATCTAAACAAGGTTCTTGGTCACGGGATCATTAAGAATAGGACATTAGTGATCCGTTTTGATCAATATATGTGTAATAGTCTCTATAAGATAAAGATTAGTTGATCTCATTAACTAAATCACATATATAGATGATGCATATGAAGATATGATCATTGAACTGACTCAATTGAGGATTCCTAATGGTTAATTTTACCATAAACTGTCAATAGGATATTCTCTTGAAGAATGAGATATAATAGTTCTTTTGACCTGAGATCATCATAGTAATTAACAAATTATTTATCATACTTTGATTCTGGACATCTATTGTCCTAGGGCAATAGTTGAAAAGATATTAGGTATGATTAAATACTTGTAGAATTAATTATTGATCAAGATGGAATCTGTTAACTCTTGGTAATGAGTTTGAGCTCTATGTTGTCATTATTTATAATGACTATATTAAGTCCTTGGCCAAGGCAATTGAATGAAGAAGAAAAGAGTTTCTTAAGTCATTCGTTGGTCGGTTATAATTGATATGAAACATAGTTGGTAACCTATTGGGATTTGACAGTCCAACCATATCCTAGGGTTGACCCGGGGCTTTATAGACAGAAGGAAAATATTACATTATTCTTCAACGAGTTCTTGAAAATATTTATATATTTCATGCTATCCGGTCGTTAAGGAGTGTTGTTGGACACCAACCTTAATTAGTAAATTAGTATGACTAATTTGCTACCGGCTTAGCATTGAACCTATGGGGTCACACACTAACGAGTGTTCTAACCTTTGCTAAAGGATTAATTATTTTATTATTTGATAATTAAATAAGATTATTTGATTAATCAAATAAATAAATTAATTAGTCCAAATGGAATATTATTATTTTCTTTACTAGCATAGAGAATATAATTAATATTAAAGGACAAATTGAATGATGATTGCATGTGATGGTTATGATTTTGGGAAAACCAAAAACCACATGAATGCTTGATGGTTATGGTTTTGGGAAAACCAAAAGATGGTTAAAAAATAATAAAAATGAAAAAACCAAAGGTTTGGAGAATATACACAAGGCCTCATACATTGGCTTAAAAAGATAGAGATGAAAAGTTAGGAAGAGATTTTTTTCTATTCAAGTGAGAGTAAAAAAGCTACATTCCATCAAGAGAGTTTTGACTCTCAATCAAGTGAGTTTTGAGAGTCAAAACCTATAATTCAAGTTGTTCGTTGATTCCATTTTGTCAAAGGGTTGATAGCAAAGGTTGGTCTCGGTGTGGATACGCATAGAGTCTTCGCATTATCGAAGAGGTTTTGAGCGAAAAGAAAAAGGGAATCTGCTTCAAAAGGTATGTTTTAGATTCGATCTATTACTAGTTAAATGAATTTTAAATACAAATAGATCCGCCATTGGATTATTTCGCCTTCCGCTGCGTGTTTTAAACACCGAATAATCCTTCAATTAAGGCATCTAGAAAGAAGACGTGGAAAGAAAAACTCTTCGATGCTCTATGGGAAATGGAGAGTTATGATGACAATGATATGGAAATGGTTTTTGAGAAGTTAATCCAAGACAAAAAGCAAGCTGAAAATTTTTACTTGAGAAAGCCATCCCTTCGGAAAAGATGGCTAGATAATTTACTGCTTCTGTGAGAGATGCTTGTCCATGAGGGGGTCATCACATTAGGTATGTGATTTTAATTTGTATCAAAATATTTAATGTTCATTTGTTAGTGTCTTTGGCTTGTCCTTATTGTAATGTTTTTTTTTTCATGAATTAGGTTGTTCTTTGGTTAAATGGTGGACGTCAATCTTTTATGTTAGTGGATGTTTATATTATTAGAGACCATTGCTATTTTCTTATGTCATGATTATGTATTTGCATGAATTTTTATGGATGTTGTTTTGTTGTGTGGATAGTTATAGTGTTATGAACCAAGAGATGTTGTTTGCTTAAATGGATTTGCTTATGTGATTTTTTTCCTCAAGTAATTTAATTATATTGTCATGAAGTAGGATGCATCATTTATTGTCTTTATAAAATCTTTATGTCTAACAATTTAGTTTTCTTGTCATAGAATTTCATGTTGTATTTAAACCACATGGAATTCCTACTACATATTAGGAATTTGACAAATTTAATTTTCTTGTCATACAATGGATTTGCTTAGGTGAATTTGATGCCATATTTGAAAAAAATCAATAATAATGAATTTAATTCACTAATTAATTAAAAGTTAATGTAAAAAATCCATATCATATTTAGGGATTAAAATTTAAATTTGTGGATTAAAAAATAAAAATAAATAATCAAATGACTTTTAAAAAATAATTATGAATTTTTAAAATTATTAAGATAATGAAGTTTTTGTAAAAATATTAAGATAAGTAATTTTTTTTAATTGTTTTTCCACTTTCCTCCCTTTCGTAGAAAGAAACATCTTTTGGAAGTCCATACTGAAGTGACATCACTTCATGCTAAATGAACACAAGAAGTGGAAAAATGAGCACTTCATGTAAGTGACACTTCTTTCAAAATGAACATCAGAAATGACACTTCCTCCCACTTCCCCACTTCCCCTCACTTACGTTAAAGTTAATGCCATTGCATAGTTAATTTGAGACTATAATTATTATGACAAAATACATCATGTCCATAAAACAATAATTAACAAAGTCTAGACTAAGCAAATACTAAATAAATCGCCAAGTAAAAATCCTAGCAATCATATGATCTTATTTTGTATAATATCAAAATAATCAATTATTTACACTTGAACCGATAATTTATAAAAATTATCAAATAATTGAATAATCCAGATAATTCAAAAATATAATTAATTAGAAAGCAATATCATTAATTAGAAAGCAATCAGAGAAATATAATAATCAGAAATCAAATAAAATATCTAATAATTCAAAAAATAAATAATCAGCTAATTTAGAAAAATATCATTAATTCAAAATTTTAAATAATTAAAAGATAATTCTGAAAATAATAATAATTAAAGAAACACTAATTGACTAATCAATAGTAATCTAATTATCCAAAATAATTAAATTCACAACTTTAGTTAGTGTCAAAAGACGTATATACATCGTATAATTTTTATGTGGAAGTACCTAATACTCGTTAAATTTCCAAAATCCAAATCAGAGCCCAACCCAACTCTCCACAAAAGATCCTATAGACATAAAATCAATTCAATAATCCTAATATATATTACAAGTCACAAGCTCAAACATATCTGGCCGAAATGACAAATAAGTTGGAGACAGAACTTTCTCATTACCAAACTTGTGGCTCCACATAAAAAGATAACTAAGAATAATGAAAAAGAAAGCCATACAGACTTCCAACCTGACACTAATTAACATGCTAAACCTACTCATACCACGAGTAATATAAATTATAAGTGGGTAAGAAAACTCTCCACTTCCACAACATTGAAAGTTAACTTATAAACAGATCATAGATTCATAACACAAAAAGCTTATCCCAAACATCTACGCACGAGTTTTGAGGACTATTAGAAACACTTTTCTTTAAAAATAATTTGTCAATAATAGCATCTCTAATCTAAAGCAACCAAACTTCACAACAAAACAACAACTAAAGTTGCTATGTTTAACATCTAATCATGATCAGCGGGCCAATAAGGGTTCCAGATTCCCTTGATGCAAGATTTCAACAAGAAGATTACATACTTTACTAACTTATGATCATAAACATCCATGATCACCTAATTTCAAGAACTTTTCCTGGTGTCAGCAGGTTTGCATATAGTTCTGAATTTTTCTATATTTTTAGTTTTGTAACCCACACAAATATATGCACTCAAATAAAAATCACCTCATAAAGTGAAAGTAAACCAGATATTCTTAGAACTCAGATAATCCTTATAATCTTACATTTATGTAGATCTAAGAAAGCAAGAAATCCCCTACCATCAAGAGCCTAACCAACCATGCATTAAACACAACATATGCCTATCAAGGCCATAGATCAACGACTGCCTAGACTAACATGAAACAAATCCCTAAACACATTCCTACAAGATAATTAGAAGCCACCTATCTTCTTCCCTTTGCAGCTAAGCTTATGATCACAATGACCTTGAACCTCGCCGCCAAGCCCCACTCACCACAAAAATTTGGGTAAAGAACTCTTGAATCCCTGGATCTCTTAATGCTACAATAAAAAATTCTAACTGGACACGTTGGCGCACAATAAAAAATTCACTACACACACGAAACAATTGGAAAGGGCAGTTACTTAAGGGATAAGTAAAGATCTCATCCAAATTTAAATTAAATAAAAAATCAAACTAACTTAAATAAATTGCCTAATTAAAAAAAAGGTGGGGCCCACAACCAAAATTCAAGTCTAGCAAGAGATGGCAATTTCTATGGGTTTGATGGGTACTTGCTCTATCCAAATCGTAATAGAACTTGGCTAGAAAACACTTTTAAGACCTTTGAATGATTTGAAAATTCAAAATTAAAACATGAGCAAATTTGAAATAGGCATGGAATTTGACCCCAAAAGTATCCAAAACCAGAGAACAAAAGTATTCAAAACCAGAACCCATATTATATATCAGCCTACGTCCTCTAAAACCATTCATAAATCTTGTATCTACTAACCTTGGTGCTGAATTGTTGGATTTCAAAATTTACTGTGTAGATAAATAATGTTACTGTGCTTATAAATAGTAGCACAATAAAAAATAAGATATCGATGATTTTTAATTTAAATCATGGATCGTGATTGTAATAATAACTTCAATCAATCTCTATCGATCCCAACCCAATTTCTATTAACACTATAAATTATAAAAACAACAAAAGCACCCGCTCTACTCATTTCTTAACCTAGTAAAAAGTTTTGTAGATCGCTTTACGATGACTGCAGTGACAAAACATATTTATCCCTATGTCTTTTTTATCTCTTCCTTTTATCAATCGCAGTACGTTCTATGTTAGTAATTGACGTATACTCATAATATATATATATATATAACTTAATTAATTACTATTACTATTTAAAAGTCTTTTGCTATATTATCTTATAAAGCTTAATTTGGATTTCAAAATTTACTGTGTAGATAAATAATGTTACTGTGCTTATAAATAGTAGCACAATAAAAATAAGATATACAGTATTTTAATTTAAATCATCAGATCGTGATTGTAACAATAACTCAATCAATCTCATCAGTCCAACCCAATTTCTATTAACACCATAAATTATAAAAAACAACAAAACACCCGCCTACTCATTTCTTAACCTAGTAAAAGTTTTGGCACTGTTCACAGCACTGTTGACAAACATATTTATCCCTATGTCTTTTTTATCTCTTCCTTTTTATCAACTGCAGACGTTCTATGTTAGTAATTGACGTATACTCATAATATATATATATAACTTAATTAATTACTATTACTATTTAAAAGTCTTTTGCTATATTATCTTATAAAGCTTAATTTTATATATTTTCAAAATTAAAACCTTATAAAGCTTTTTTTTTTTTCCATATTCAACTCAAACATAAAAAAAGCATTATCTTCTCTTCTCTTCTTTTCTAGAGGGGGAAGGGGTTTTAAGTTTTGAAGTTTTGAATATTTGAGGTATTTTTAGTTTATAATTTTTTTATCATGTTATAGAAATCAGCTTATCATTTTGTAAGATTTGTTTGGATATCCTACTTTGTACTAATTGGTTGATAAAATTTATTAGCTTCTAAATGTGATTTTGTAACTTGTAAATGACTTGCTTTTGTAATCATGCCCAATTTTAAATGTATATGTTTATTTCAAATTTGAATTATATAAATAGATTTTATGTTGTAATTTTTAATATTATATGAAAATTTTTATTTAGTTATTTTATTAAAATATTGAATATCAATATATTGAAATTCTCTAAGGTTATAATTTGTTAAGGTTATGAGTATAATTATTTGAAATAAATCAGTATTAATTTTATAGAACCATATAATTATTTTTTCTAATTTAAATATTAAACAATGCAGTTTTGTGATGGACGGGTTTGGAAATTTAGGTAAAAAGTATGAACTGTTTTGGTCTGATTTAGGTTTAAAAATTTTAAATAAGTTTGAGCTTAGATTTTTTTTTTTATTATTATTATTTATTTTTTTTTTGACAAAGGCGAAAAGCACCAAATCAAAGAACATATAGATGTAGAGGTACATCAGTTATAGTGAGAGCTTAGGAATTGTATTTTCCATTGTTATAGCACCATTGTCATTCATAAGTCTACCATCTTTTTCACTTGCAACCATAGTCATTCATTGGGTAACAAAGGTTGCGTTCATGCTTTTATTTTTATTATCATAGTCTTAATCCCATGAACATCTTGTTGAGCTAGATTTTTCTCTCTCACACATGCATTTCATCACCAGGGAATGTATTTTTCTTTTATTTTACATTTTAATTTTAGCTTCTTCAATTTTACTTATCTCCTAGCTAATTTTATAGCTTTTAGATATCTTCACTTCAATGGATGTATTTTGGACAATTGATTGGATTTCCCTTTATATGTATCTTTAGGATTTCACTAATTCATAATTATCTTAATGTCAACAATTTCTTTTATTGAAAATCCAAACAACCACAGTGTTTTATTGCTCATCTCTTATTTTTTCTCTCCTTTACTTGGGTCAATACTAATGTATGTTTATTGTTGAGACATGCTAGGTGAGGGCGTTCTACACCTGAGTTAACTAGATGCTAGAAATTTTTACATGGAGGAAGTGACATCTGTCTTAGAGTAGTATTTATTAGGCGTGGACCCAAGCTTAGAAGTTCTAACTCATATAAATTGTTTTAGTTAAATTGAATTGCATGCTATAATCTGTTGGGGTGTGACCCCATGAATAAGTGGGCATGTGTCCACAATTAATAAAAAAAAAAACATAATGGAAAATATGTTAACATTTGAAGTTACCTGTGCAAGAGAGAGAAACTATCATAAGAAAAGAGCAAAATTGAGAATAAGTAAAAATAAAAATAAAAGGAGCTAAGGCAAGATGATGTCATATGGATCTCACTCAAACTTTGGATATAGGATCCTACAAAAAACTATCTTTATATATCCGGTTTGATCCTTCATTTAATCTCTTTTTGATGTTTTTGTTATCCACCTCCTATATTGATGATCCATGTGTTGTTTGAGAGTCTTTCTTGTGATTGTCAATGCAATTGTGGTGTATACCTCTAATTGAATATAGAGATGACCTTATTATCTCTTGACATAGTGGAAAATGATTTTAAGTGGCTTTAGGGTCTCATGATCTTTTACTCCTAGATTAAAGGGGTTTTCCATGCTAAATCATGTGTCTCACTTGTAATTGTTTGATCCTTGATATTTATTGCATCTGATTCAGCTTTTGTACTCAAAGAGGGAAATAATTGAGATCTTGGAATTCTCATAATTTAGCACAACTGCTACAGTAATCAAGCACAAGCGGTGCAGATTACAAGTTCTTGACCAATCCTAAGAGTTACACAGGAAAGATGCGCGCCTGTGTACAAGTTGGGTTCCTATAATTATAAATAGAAGTTTTCAAGGGTTTTAGGACATCCGATTTTAGGCCGAGTTTTTGGGAAAAAAAAAAGCAAAGAATGATTGGTTGGGGTTTGAAGGAGCTTCCACGGTATCAAGGAGGAGGTTGAAGGAGTCACCGGAGTGATGATCTATTGGCGACGATAACGGCTCACATCAACTCCAACATCATGGCATTGAGAGGGGGTTTTCTTCATACGTCTAGGGTTTTGGAGATTGATTTACTTTTTGTATTGATGAACCTAAGCCCCATGGAAGGCTAACTTCCTTGGGTGCCCAGATTGATGTAGCTTGGGAATACTTTTAATTTGTTATTTCTTTTTAATATAGATTACCTTCGGCTTTCGGAGTATCAAGAGAGACTTTACCATTATGATTTCATATAGGAATCGGAGATCTATGGGAGGAGATCACACATAAATGAATAGGTATCAATGATGCTCGCTAGTGATAGTTATGATGCCATATACCTTTCAATTAGATACTTGGTAGTTTATCTCCAATTCTTAACATGGAAATCATATAACTCATTGCAATTGTGCAAAGATAGGGGTAGAAGAGATCCACCTCTACCATAGCATAGGATTAGCCACTAAGGAGTCTTGAGAGAGCACTTAGTATATTTTCAATTTCCTTCGATCCGTTAAGCTTAGGGGTTTATCTTTATTGAATTGCAGTACTTTATCCTCTAATTTCCCAAGTAAAGTCAATCCGGGTATTATTTCATCCATTGCTTCTAGTTCACATTCCCTTTTATTTGGTTCTTTATTTCTTTTATTGTTTTTGTCTTTGGAAATCAACTACACCTTTGATTAGTAGTTAGCTAACGAAGATAGAGATAGTACCAGTAAGATTTAGTCCTTGTGGATTCGATCTTGCTCTTTTGCATATATTACTTCGATTGACACATACACTTGTGTGTGCACTCACGATTAGTCGATCAATCATAAACACTTTTTTAGAAAAAAAAAAACAACATAAAAAAATCGAGTGAAAGTCACTTAAATAGAATTGTGGGCTTATTATCCTCAATACATATATAGTAATCCTCAACACACTTTTGTCCTCACTTTAGATGAACTAAGGTTCGAACCCGTCCTTTTGGTATGATACACTCTATGTAAGGAACTCGGTGCTAATAGACTCAAAGGTTATTAGTATTTGTTTTTCTTTTATAAAAGAAGGAAAATACACACACGTATGTATGTATATATATATATATATATATATATTCAAAGATTAGGATTGCACAAGTATTGAGCTCCTCCCCACGCAGCCCCAGGCCTCACATTTACAGGCTTCAAAGTTGCAGAGGGGCCAATGCACACATAAGAATACTTCCCATACATCTCATGTTCTGATCCTGGACTGTAAACATATAGTTCATCAAACCCAGTCCTCTGCATGATAACTGAGTTCCTCCTTCCCTGTTTCATCACACAAATTCATCAAATTTCAACTTTAAAATACTCTTAAATCTGCAGAAAATTTAAAATTTTATTGAATCACCCTGTCCATTACTGAGAATTGCCTTGGAGCAGTTGTGTAAATCCTGCTGAAGTCCCCTGCCATTGATGCACAGTCATCATCTTCTTCATTCTCAGTATCTGGGAAAACATTTTCCTCATTTTGTGGTGGAGGAATGATGCTGAAATTTGAGATTAATGGTTGTTTGCAGAAATAACTTGACCCTTGTAATCCAACAGCAAAAGTTGCTTCTGGTGAGCTCACTGTGAGATGGCTCATGAGAGAACCTATCATTTGGATAGATGATGAACTTGAGTTTGTGATTGTGAGCTCTGAGCCAAGAAGAGCTTCTTCGAGAGTCACAAGGTATATGAAATCTACCATTTCTTTTGAATCACTAGATTTCAGCTCCACCTGCAGTTAATTTTGCAGATATATCAATTCAATTGTTAGTCAGGGATTGTGCTTTTTTACTGCTGAATTAAGAAATGGAATTAATTTGCTGCAGAATTCTCAGAATAAAAAAGAAAATATACTGAAGTGTACATAGGAAAACACCTGAATGTACTTATCAGAGCTGCCTCTGACATCGTGAAGAGACCAAATGCTTGGAGACCACCGAAATCCTGCATCACCGGCACAATTAAAGTTCATAGACACTCCTCCTTGGATAACAATTTCACCAGCATCCTTCTGAGACACCTTTGTGTGCAGCACTTCAACAGTGCCACCATGCCACATTAATGGTTTGTAGGATGTGATGAGACCACTTGGTAGCATCAAACTGGCCTTGCTTCCATTCTCCAATTCCATCTTGATGACACAACTGTTGTTAATGCTCTCAAAGCTGACTCCATGGCCACTGAATTCCTTCTCATAGTAATCCACGTCAAAAGATACTGTATTGGCTGTGCTTGAGGCTATCGATGATCGATTACTCATACTAATTTTGTTTCTGCAACTTTGAGATTTGTAGACAAGATGTGTCTGTGAAACATTGAGATTCTTTGATTGAGTTGAAAGTGGGGGAAGTGTGAAGTTTGAGAGGAAATGACCAGTGCTGGCCATGGACAAGGCCTAATCTGAAAACACACACTTGAATGGGTTATGAATGAATTGAAGTTTGTGGTTGAATTAAACATTCCCTTATCTTTTTAGATAAGAAGACATGGCCAAAATATCTTGAATGATCTTTTTCCATAAAGGTTTTTGCTGTAATTTTTTTATACTGAAGTAAATATTCAACTCCATTGGAATTGGTTGCAGATATTTGAAAGACATATAAATTTGAATTGTATGAACGAGAGAAGAATTGGAAATAAGAAAAGAAACCAATTTCATATATTTGTAAGGCATATACATATTGATTTCTGAAAATTAACTTCATAAATTATCGTGCTCAATAACTTGAGCTCCTCTCCATTCCTCACCAGGATCCAAGTCCACAGGAACAAGCATTGAAGCCGCCCCAGTGCAAATGAAGTAATCCTTGCCGTATTTTTCTGACAAAGCACCAGGACTGCAAATATAGAAATCTTCATATCCAATCCTAATCACTCTAAATCCAAGTCCACTTCTCTGTGAATTTGATCACAAGCTTTAATCAGTAACTAAATTCTTTGATGATAAACACAAATTAAATTTCAAGCAAATACCTGATCAATTGTCTCAAACTTTGAAGGTGGAGTGTTGTAAACTCTCTTCAGTCTTTCCATTGGAGGTGCAGCGTAGACTCTACTGTGTTTTTCTCCCAAAACAGTGTACAAATTATCTTCAACAAGCCAAGATCCTTCTTTATTTCCATTATCATTGTTGGTATTAAACAATGACCAATTTGGAGGTTCTTTTCTCATAGCTTCGGCTGGAGATAAGATACCAAATACCGATGAAAGTGGAGGATGGCTGCAATAGGAGCAGCCTCGAAGACCTTGAATTGCTGCACCTCGTCGGCTTTTGAACCTGAGATGGCTTAACATTGCACTTTTTAGCTTTACAGTATTAGTTCCCTGGTTTTTCACAATCACTGCTGTTGCCATGCAAAGAAGAGACAGGGTGATGACATATCTTATGTCAAGTGATCCATTTGCATTGCTGCTGCTTAATTCAACCTGAAAATAGATTTAAAACTGAAGACTAATAACAAAATCAAAGAAAACTTGACTTGTAACATTAAAACTGAATATTGGGACAGAATTGGCATCCGAATGCAGAGTATATAGAGAAACAATTAAAGCTGATCAAGATTGAAAACTAAATGATAGAGAAGTAATACCAAATTAGAACCAAAGATTGAAAGAAAGGATACCTGAACTGCATCAACTGAATCAGAATCTGAATCTTTGACAGTCCACTGAGAAGGTTGCCAAGGAGAGCCATCTTTGGAAACATCATGGAGGACCACACTGAGACCACCTTTGAGAGGACAACCAGAATCCAAACCAGTGGGAATGGTGTAAAGCAACTCCTCGAAGCCATCTTCTTTCCAGTAAACCTTTGGCTTGTATGACGTGATAAGGCCATCTGGTATTCTGAGAGAAATAAAGCTGCCATTCCTCACGGTCAGCTCAACTGTAGGCACACCGCCAATGTCCCTAAACTTTACGCCTTTCCTGCCAAACTTCTCTTCAAGGGACTGAGGAGAAGCTTGAGTTGTAGTGCTGGTGGTGGTGGTGGTGGTTGTGGTGGGAGATGATGATGATGATGATGATGATGATGATGATGATGAAGCAGAAGCTCTGATGAGGTGGTGAGGACTGGGTCTAGGGAGATGGAGAGAGAGGAGAGAAGCCATGGAGGAGAAGACTTCTTGTCCTTGTTCCACAGCATATGAGAGGTTGTTCATTATCCATCTCTCTTTGTTTCAGGCATTGATAATGTTTTGTTGGCTTCTTTTGATCCTCTTTTCCTCTTCTTCCATTTGAGACAAAGATATATACTTTGTCTGTTTCACCATTCACAGCTTTTACTACAGGAGGGGGGAAAACCAAGTGATTGCCACCTGAATTAGCTGCCATACTAATGTTTTTTTCTTCCATGCATATATCTCCTCCAACATTTACTATCATGTCAACAGTAAGTTATGGATACAATACAAGGTTAACTTTCACAGACAATCTAGTGTTAATTTTTTTTTTAAATCACTCAATTTTTATCGAATAGCATTTTTTTTAAGTAAATCACTCAATTTTGGTAAAATATCATTTTAATCACTAAATTTTGATTTGTTTTCAAATGCTCACTAAAGTTACTAATCATTTCAATGCCAGGTCACCGATGGATTAGTAATTTCATTTACTGACGTGGAGGCAAAAAAAAAAACCTAGTCAGTGTACCATCAAAATAGTCTTCATGTCAGCTAATGAAGATGCTAATCTATTGGGTGACTTGCTGCTGAAATGATTAGTAATTTTAGTGGGCATTTTAAAACAAATCAAAATTTAGTGATTAAAATAATATTTGACCAAAGTTCAGTTATTTACCAAAAAAAAAATTATAATTTAATGCTTATTCGCAGAGTTTTATAAAAAAATGACACTCTAAGTCACAATTTATAAGAAAAGATAGCAAAAATAGAATTTGAATATGAAATTTTTTTTTTTTTGAGTTTTGCCAAAATGGATAAACTTTATTTATTAAAAATGTTGCTGCTGTGTAAAATAAATTTATCACTTTTTAATATATATATATATATATATATAATTTTGGGGTTGTAATGCATGTTATAATTAATCTTGCGTTTTTAATGAACATGAATATGACTTTTTTTAATACCTAGGTTTTTCTTTTAATTTTAATTTCACTTTGGTTTAATATTTACCGTAGCTTCATGCTGGTCTATTACTTCATATTATATTATAGTCATGTAGATACATGTTGTTGCACAGGTATTGTAACTTTGAGAAGAGTTCCTTATTTTCTCAAAAAACATTCACTCTTATCCTTTAACCAAAAGAAACTTGGGGAAGTTCCTTAGCTTCGGGCCTTTCACGAGGTTTTTTTTTAATTATTAAATTTGGAGAGGAATTAGAGAAGGTTTGAGGGAGAATGTTTGACGAGATTGATTAGATTGAAGAAGGAAGATTAGCAAGTGGCCGTATTTTGCTGTATTTTTTCATATTTTGGTTTAATTTGTATTAAATGCAGTTGAAGTTGCTTTTGGATTCTTTAAACTTAGCGTTTGAATTTAGTTTGTGTAAACTAGTAAAAACTCTTCACCTCCTCAACAGTTGTAGTTGGAAGTTACTATAGCTAAGGAAGCCATATATATATATATATATATATGATAAGGGTTAACACAAGCATATGTGCCAATCAAATAGTAAAGTGTGCATTGGGGCATGTATCAATCCACAAGAAAGATTGAGAGCACTAGTACTAGTCCTAATTCCAAAAACTAACTTAATCAAAACTTGTGATGTGTGCAAACAAAATACGAAGAAAGATAATGAAAAGCATGAATATGAAAAGTGAATCCATTGAGACTCAATAAGATGGAATGCTTGGGAGTAGAGTCCCTTTAGGGTTTTATAAGTCCAGAACAAAAGTTGTATAAGTATAGTAATCCTATTTGAACCGACATAAATCTTAGAATATACTAAACCCCTCTTGCAAGTGTGAATAGTAATTAGTTCAGTACAGTGCTGATACAGACACCCCACAACCGCATTGCACTCTATGAAGTCTCAATGTGAATTTAATAAGAATTCATAAGTAGACAATTCTTCTTGCAAAGCAATTGTCCCAAATCCCATACATAATAGAAAATGCGACTTCTCCTAAAATTTATTCCCTATGATTGCAAAGAGCATGAAATTACTTGTTAAATCACTTAGAAGGTTGAGGGAGGAGAACTCTCGACTCCAAAGTACCCTATACATAATAGAAAATGCGACTTCTCCTAAAATTTATTCCCTATGATTGTAAAGAGCATGGAATTACTTGTTAAATCACTTAGAAGGTTGAGGGAGGAGAACTCTCGACCCCAAAGTACCCTATTATTAGGTTTACTTACAATATCCTCCAATCTTGGTTAGTCTACGCTAGGTGAGTATTTCTACTCATCACAAAACACATTATACAATAAAACTAAGGTTTTCGCCTTGATAGCATTCAAGACATTAAAAACACTTAATTGAATTCAAATAGAAATGGATTTCAATTAAAAAACAATTAAAGCATAAAGATCTACAACCAATGTCAAAATAGAATAAACCCTAAAGAAATTCATGCAATAGGGCAATTAAAAAAGAATACTTTCATATGAATAAAAGATTGTTATCAGATTGAGTTTCAGAATGACTTGTAAATAAGTGACAAGCCTTTTATATAAAACGAAGAAACAGAGACCCAAATGGATTATTTATTATGCATTATTTATGTGTTTTGACAACCTATCAATGTGCTAAACAAACTTATGTGATTTATTAACTAAACATCAAAAGCAAATAAGATACCCAAATGTGCAAAAATGTGTACGAGAAATAACTGCAAAAATGTGCAAACACACATGTTAGCTATCAGCTAATATCTTTAGGAGATTAAGTTAACATGATTCATGTTAGCTATCAGCCAATATCTTTAGAGAATATCTACACTTTTTGATGGCCCTAAAAAGCAAAGCATAAATGTCAAGATACATTTTTGACGGGTTATCTGAAGATTAAAATGAAAACCTATCCCTAATGCTCTCACTGAAGCTTATAAATCCGATGTTGAACTTGCAATGCCAATTATCAACCAGAACAAGGTATTGGCACATATTAACTAAATAAACTCGATGTATACAACGCTAACTCCTAAAAAATAAGCATCATCATCGTCAAAAGAACATCCAAAACCCTAGAATTTCAGCAAACACCGGATCACAGCAACTAATAACATCAATTGTTAAGGAAAAAAGTGTTAAAAAAAAAAACCAGAAGGACTGTTCTCCAGAACCAAAGGGCACCACATATGCAAGCATCAAAGGAAATAGGGATATCAAACTAGGGTACCTCGGCAGAGTGGTCGATGGGCACAGAGTTGCCGATGATGGGGATTCTACCAGCGCCGGTGCAATACCACCAGATCTTGTAGATCGACTCAAGGAGGAAGCAAGGGGCGATGAAGAGGGAGAGGAGAGGAGACGAAATGATCGGTTGAGCTGGGTTGTGTAGCCGAGACAGATACGATTGCTCTCGATGTGGACTTTGTCGAGGGCTAGGAAGCAGTGGAGGCCATAACGGCGGATGAAATAGGAGAGGATGAGGTAGGAGAGGGTGGAGGTGGCGGTGAGAGGTGAGAGAGAGCTTGACGATGGTGTCGAAGGAGTGACGGGTTAGGGAGTAGGAGAGGAGGAAGTGGGAGATCGCGGGGATGACGATGGAGAGGATAAAAAATAGAACCCAGGATGTTAGGGTTCCCTAGATGCCGAAGCCCCCACCGCTACCAGAGTTTTGGTAGAGGTAGAGGAAGCAAAGGTAGAGACGAAAGCTACAGAGGTCGTCGTAGGTGGATTGAGAGTGGGATTGGGATCGGCCTGGCTTTCTTCCCGGCAGAAGCGGTGCCGATTGAAGATGGTCCGCCATTGTTAGGGTTTCTAGGGTTTGGAGTGGGAGAGCGGTTTGATGGGCGGTGGGAATAAAATATAAATTTTATTCATATTTATATTTAAATAAAATATGAATTTTTTAAATCCGTTTCTAGTTCCTTTCTATTTGAAACGAACTAAAAACGGATATTTTTATAATATTTTACAATATTAAAATAAAATATAAATTTTTAAATCTGTTTCTAGTCCGTTTCTATTGGGACTAGAAACAGATATTTTATAATATTTAATAATATTTAAATAAAATATGAATTTTGAAATCGTTTCTAGTCCCTTTTGATTTGAAACATATTAGAAACGGATATTTTATTATATTTAATAATATTTAAATAAAATATGAATTTTTAAATCTGTTTCAAATCCCTTTGTATTGGAAACGAACTAGGAATGGATATTTTATAGCATTTAATAATATTTAAATAAAATATGAACTTTTAAATTCGTTTCTAGTCCGTTTCTAATAGAAAGGGACTAGAAACGGATATTTTATAATATTTAATAATATTTAAATAAAATATGAATTTTTAAATCTGTTTCAAATCCCTTTGTATTGGAAACGAACTAGGAATGGATATTTTATAGCATTTAATAATATTTAAATAAAATATGAACTTTTAAATCCGTTTCTAGTCCGTTTCTAATAGAAAGGGACTAGAAAGGATATTTTATAATATTTAAATAAAATATGAATTTTTAAATACGTTTCAAACCCCTTTGTATTTGAAACGAACTAGAAAAGGATATTTTATAATATTAAAATAAAATATAAATTTTTAAATCCGTTTCTAGTCCGTTTATAATAGAAAGGGACTAGAAACGGATATTTTATAATATTTAATAATATTTAAATAAAATATAAACTTTGAAATCCGTTTCTAATCCCTTTGTATTTGAAACAGACTAAAAACGGATATTTTATAATATTTAATAATATTTAAATAAAATATGAATCTTTAAATCCATTTCTAGTCCGTTTGTAATAGAAAAGGACTAGAAACGGATATTTTATTATATTTAATAATATTTAAATAAAATATAAATTTTTGAATCCGTTTCTAGTCTCTTTCTATTAGCAACGGATTAGAAACGGATAATTAGTAATATTTTAATAAATTATATTTTGAAATTGTTGTTTCTAATATGTTGTTATTAGTAACACATTAAAAACAACTTTGTGTTACGTTTTTAAATTAGAAAGGGAGATTTATTCCGTTTCTAATCAATTGTAATTAAAAACGGAAGAAATTCCGTTTCTAATGTTGTGTTTCCAAATATGCATATTCTTGTAGTGAAAGTACCCCGGCTCCGATAGAACTTGGAAAGCCTTATTGGATGCTAAAGTTATTGTAATTACTTAAGGAAGCACAATAATTTGGTTGCTATGGTTTCGATGGTTCGAGTATTGCAGTGTGGTTAAAGACTAGTTGAATAGAGATGTGGCGACATTTGAAGATATAGGACTTAAAGATTAATGTACATATATGTGTGGTGCTATGGTTTCTAATTTAATGTACATATGTAAAAAGTTTCACGAGAAAAGAAAAAGAAATGGTAACAAATTGTTAAGTCTTTCAAAATTCAATATTTGGTTACATATGATTTTTTCCCAAGAGTATGCTTTGCTGTTAAACATTACTAATCTATGTTTTCTTGATTTAGGAGCTTAGAAGTGGAAAGAAAATGGGATGTTTTGAGTTTTTCAAAACGACCCATACTAGAAAAGATGGATCATATTTGAATAAAGAGACAGAAGACATTATGGAATTAAGTCTTTACCATTATTCTTCTTTTTATTACTTTCTTCACAGATGGCATTTGTTAAAAACCTTTTACCTAGATTATTTTTTTTTTCTCGTGAAACTTTTTAATATATTATCTTCTTGGTGGTAGAACTTGAAGTCCCATGCATTTGCTCAAGTCAGTTGCATTAACACGTGGGTCTTCAAGTTCTTCTACCAAGACTCAGGCCTTCAAGTTCCCCCACAAAGACTCATTTTGCTTATCGAGTAACAAAGTAGCTATATTTAATGTCATCTCATCTTTAAGTCCCATACCATTAAATGTTGCCATAATTTTTTTTAGGGTGAACAACCTAAATAGTCCCTTACCTTTTCATGTGTTTCTGTTTCGGTCATCCAGTTTTAAAAAATTACGATTTGGTCCCCTACTTTTAGTTTTTTTATTACAATTTGGTCACTCGAGCATACACCATTAACAGCGATCACATGTGGCATATTACGTGACACACCTTTTCTTTGAGCTGGCATATGCCACGTGTGATCACTATTAACGGCGTATATTTGGGTGATCAAATTGTAACAAAAATTAAAAGTAGGGGACCAAATTGTAATTTTTAAAAACTGGGTGACCGAAATAGAAACACACGAAAAGATACGGGACCAATTAGGTTGTTTACCTTTTTTTTTTAAAAAAAAACCATATTGACACCACTTGAATCGTTGAAATTATAGAAACCAAGTTATCATGTTTCCTTAATTAACTTTAACAACTTCAATGTCTGGGAAGACTGCCCAAGTTTTGCTAGAGCTGGGGGTACTTTAGATGAAGATGGTAATGGATCTGAAATATATACTGGTTGCGTATGAGGTTACACCCAAAACATGCTCTAATAGCTTATAAAAGCTCAATACTTCTTATATATCAGTTGTCTTCCTTGAGAATCCCAATAGGTTCTAAAAGCTTGAATTCTTTTGATGAAGGCTATACAACTGCTGCAGAAGTAGTAGGTATATGTTCAAATTAGACAGATACGACCAAAGGGTTTTGCTAAGGCAACACATGGAAGGTTGAACTTATTTGTCCAAGAATACTCAACCTAAATGGTTCACTACCTTTTAGTGTGGTTCTATTTTGGTTAGTCAGCTTTAGAAAGTTATGTTTTGGTCTTTTACTTTTAATTTTTATTACAATCTGGTCATTCAAACATACACTATTAACAATAATCATATCTGGTAAATATGCTACATGTGATCACATAGTATGCCACATGTGATCACCGTTAACGGTTTATGCTCAGGTGATCAATTTGCTAAAAAAATCTAAATGTAGAGGATCAAATTGTAATTTTTTGAAACTGAGTGACCAAAATAAAAACGCATAAAAAATAAAAAAGTTATTTAGATTGCTTGATATAAATTTAATAATAATGCTGCATAGTGAATGTTTTAAATTCCTATGGTTGATGGTAATATAAAATCTATGGGAATTAAATTTATCCAAAATTTTGGACAAATTTTAATGAAATTGAAAAACTAAAATATGTGTACCCTAGCTATAAATCTTGGTTGAGAATCCTACATATAATATTTACTTTGTATCACCTTAATTTTAAAATAATTTTATTTTCACTTGAAAAGATGTATCAAGTTTCTTGATATTTTCTATCTAATTTAAAAATAAAATATTAAATTTAGTTGCAAAAGTTAAATAATCCTATTCAAGCACAAAGAACCTGAAAAAATTGATCTAAAGCAGACTCAAGTTAAATTTTTTTTATGCTTTAAATTTTATTTCAATACAAAAATTAACTTGCAAGATTATAACAAATTATGGCATTATACTCAAATATACTATTTCAACATATATTTTAAATGCATAATTAAATTATAAAGTCTTCTATTTTATTTTGTCGTTTGTGTGAGGGAGAAAGCATGAAGTTTTATTATACTAATTTATTGATCTAATTCTAATTCGAAAACTTCTTAAAATAATAATAATAATTTTTATAAATTTAAGTATTCAATGCCACATTTTTATCATATTCATAAAATTACTACTGGAAATATTTTCCCGAATTTATTTTTAATTACCTGCAAAACATTTATTTAAATGCATTGAGCAATTTTAATATTTATCATAATTGGAAGTTCAATCACACAGAACACTTATTACATGAACAAAAAATTATAAAAAAAAAATCATGTAGTCTGGTATTTATTATTTTATATCATTTTTTTTATATTCTTTCCTCGGTTGATTATCACTTACCAATATGAGCTATCATTTCTGAAAACACTTCAACAAGGTAAACTGATGGATAAATTGATAAAATATTTGATTAAAATAAATTAATACATTTGGAATTAAATCAAAATAAATAATTTTTTTTATGAATGTGGAAAAACGACATTAGAGCTTGCACATACGCAGAGTTAATGTATCAAGTTCTTTGTGATCCAAAAATAAGAAAATTTTTTTAAATTAAAATAAATAAAATATAAAATATAAAATATAAAATATAAAATAATTTATGTTATTTTCACTCTATTACATCCAACAGCCGGCACAACACTGCTTCCACTACAAGCAAAGCAAAGTAGTAAACCCCATCGGGTGGGAGCAGGCTCAAATCATTATCATCAACTCAACACGAATCTCCATCCTCTTTCAACGGCTGAGATTGCGAGAGTATCATCAGCGCACGTGTTTGTTATGGTGTTCTGGCGGTACAACGTAAACCATCTCGCTCCCTCAAATAATCTCTGAGAAAAAGAATAAAGAAAACAGATCGTGAGAGCGAAAGAAAGAGAAGGACGAGGTTGAGAGAGGGAGAGTGAAGCCCTAGTTTTTGGATCTTGGTTTGGTGGGAAGAGATCGAAGGATGGAGGAGGAGGAGGCGAGGAGTGAGAGCAGTAACTACACGTCGGAGGATGAGGGCACAGGGGATTATCGGCGAGGTGGGTATCACGCCGTTCGTGTTGGGGATTCGTTTAAGCAGGGGACGTATGTTGTCCAGTCCAAGCTTGGATGGGGTCACTTCTCCACCGTTTGGCTCGCTTGGGACACTGTTCATTCGGTTAGATCCTCTTTGAAATCTCAGGTTTTACTGGAAATCTTGAGGGAGTGGCGCTATATTTGATTTTATTTAGGTTTTGATTGATGAATTGAGTTTGACTTGTGATTTTGTTCGAGAAATTTGAGAGAAGTTTGGGGAATTTGATTTTGTTGTTGGGTGAGTGAAATCCTTAAACCCCTCTTTCTCTGTCGGTTTGTGTTTGCTATTTTTTTTTACCAGAAATTTAAAACCTGTCGAACTTCTTTAGTTATTTTTGCCGTGAAGGTTTGCGAAATGTGATCAAGATCCAGTCTTGCATATAAATTTGAGACAAAAAATGTTGGGAAATTTGGGTTTTGTTTGGATGATTGAATAGTGTTTTTATACGTTTGTGTTGCGCATAAATGTGTAAAATGCTGTCTTATATGATCTCTTTTCCTGGAAAAAAAAAATTGCTGGAGTCTTACTTGTGGTATTTTGATATAGAGATATGTAGCATTGAAAGTACAGAAGAGCGCGCAGCACTACACCGAAGCTGCAATGGATGAGATAACAATTTTGAAACAGATAGCTGAGAAGGACCCTGATGATACCCGCTGTGTTGTGAAGTTGCTGGATCACTTTAAGCACTCTGGGCCTAATGGGCACCATGTTTGTATGGTATTTGAGTACTTGGGTGATAATCTTCTCACACTTATCAAGTACACAGACTACAAAGGAATCCCTATCCCTATGGTGAAGGAAATATGCCGCCATATTCTTATTGGTCTTGATTATCTGCATCGTGACCTCTCTATCATCCACACTGACCTAAAACCTGAGAACATCCTGCTCTGTACCACAATTGATCCTTCCAAGGATCCACGGTCCTCCAGTACTCCACCCATCATCCCCACCATCATATCTGATGATCCACCACCCAAGATTCCAGCATTAACAAATGGGGACTTGACACGTAACCAGAAGAAAAAGATTAAGCGGAAGGCCAAGCGAGCTGCAGCTGCAACGGCGGAGAGCTCACAAGCTACAACAGCCGCAGATGCTGATGGGGTTGAAGATAATGGGGATTCAAATACAGGAAATGATGAAGGTGGTGTTAGTGGAGCAGCACATGATGGCACAGGACAAGTGCAGCGACGGGGCAGCAAGGCAACAAGGAGGAAGCTGGCATTAGCTGCTGATCTGCGGTGCAAGTTGGTGGACTTCGGAAATGCATGCTGGACATACAAGCAGTTCACTAGTGATATCCAAACAAGGCAATACCGGTGCCCAGAGGTGCTTCTGGGTTCCAAATATTCCACGCCTGCTGACCTGTGGTCTTTTGCTTGTATCTGCTTCGAGCTTGCCACTGGAGATGTTCTCTTTGATCCACATAGCGGGGACAACTTCGACCGTGATGAGGTAACACTCTAAATTTGTCGCTTGTAGACTTGTACATTCCATTTTCAGATAAGGGTTATCAGCGTGGATATGTGCTCTGAAGCTAATATCCACAAATAGGTATGGTGTACCGAGTAGTAATAATTACCTCAGTCACCTGCGCATTTTTAAGTTCAACCAAACATCGAGAAAGAAATTTATCAAGCCGTTTATGATAACCGCTATAGGAATAAGTAAGCTTTGTTACTCTGCAATAGTTAGCATGAGGTAATAATTGTTGTTGGTGTTACTATTAATAAATGTTGACGAGTTGACTGAAGTTTGCTTCCCATTTCTTTCTGTTAGCAGTAAATCATCTTGCTATAATTTATGTAAAGGTGTTCGTGATCCTGACTTGGGTGCAACTGCAATATAAGCTCACAGTGAAAACTTTATCTAGTCATACTTGAAACTGTTATTTGTTGACTAGTTTATACTATTACTATCAAATTGTAGCTACTTATCCTTTACCTAATTGTTACCCACAATTTCTTTTATGGTTATTTATTTGTGAGCCATCCTTGAAAGGTTGAAAAATGAGAAAATTAATCTTGAAGAAATGTGAAAGACATTAGGTTGAACATTTAATGTAGATGAAGAATTAGATTGTAAAGCAAGGGTATATGGGTGTGAGTTAACTTTTTCACCTACTTGTTTATTAGCTCTCAACAAGCATAGATATTTTTCCCTTGTTGTTAAGTCTCCTGCATAGCGTTTTATGTCATATGCTGGCAAGATCCAAGCAAGAGGATGTTGTCATGGCTAGCTCTTATTAAACAGGCCATAGGTCATTGGTCTGTCCTTGATAAGAAATAATAATAGTAAAGGATAAATTTGAGGGAAAACTATGTGTCAGTTACTTTTGTATTTATTTTCTTTCTTCTTTTGTATGGGTTACTCATTATCCGTTCATCTTATTTCTACATTCTACTCTAGCTCCATCTTTTGTATTCATTACAACACATTCTCCCTAATTTGTGACTTGTATTATAATTTTTTTTTTTAAATCTTATTTTCCCATGGCAGAATCTGTTTTGCTTTATTTGGAATAGAGGGTCAGTTGAATTAAAGTACATACTCGCCTTTTGGGCATCTACCACCTTGTCATGCTAATCATAGTTATAATATAGCCTTTCTCTTCCTTCAAGTTTATGGTGATTGGCATCCATTCATGTTGCATCTGTGTTAAGAGTCTGGTCTTTTGGAGTTGCTATGAGTTTGGAACAATTTTCCTACTATATCATGCCATAGGAACGTGAATTTTTGAAATAACATCGTTAGGACTCTAATAGTTTAGTGATGGAGTAAACTGGCTTCATAAATAATTATATTTGCAGCATTTTCTTTTGTTTTGAGCTATGCAAAGCTAGGATTATATTTCCCTATCCAGAGTATCTTCTAAGTTTTAAGTTTACTTCCTCTTTTACACGTATAGTTTTATCTATAGAACAAATATTGTAGTTTGCATACACCTGTATGTCTCTATGTGACTTGCACCTCATGGGAATTAGTTTTTTCCCCATTTCTTTGTTTTGTAAGATTTTTATTTGATTGCCAATAGTTTAACCACCTCGCCCTTGTCCAGCTGGACCCCTCCTCCAAATATTATCGTATATATCCTGTTCTGTTCTTCCAATTTTTGATCATGGATTTGATTGTTTGTCCAGATCCTGTTGTGAAATTTTATAGGTTTTTCTTCATCTTAAACTACTGCAAGTTAGAATTCCTTCCAAACTAGTGTCTACTGGTTTCTTTAGCATTTGAAGTTAAACCATGTAACCAGCATCACTAGAACCAGGATATGAGTATGACTGTATGAGTGTGAATATCCAAATATCCTAGAATATTTGTTATTTGGGTGAAAATGGAATATATGGACGCTACATATGTTTATGTATGCTAGAATCGTGAAAACTCAGAATATAAAAATAGCTAAGGATTAAAAATTAGAAAAAAAAGGAATAATTATGATTATAAGTTAAGAAGAAGATTAAAATTTATGGACTGTCCTCACATGCATCCTCATATGATCATATTTTTTATATGGCTTTTTCACAAGTTAGAAAGGCTTTGGTTTTGGCTTCTTTATGGTGGCCAAGGACTCCTGTCTAGGATCTCAAATATAATCTGAAAATCTTAAATTTCTTTGACTTATTCTATTTTTTCTTTTGTTTACTGTGCTCTTCCTTCTTTATTCCTCATCTTTTTAAAGTTTCATTACTCTTTTTTTAGTTTTTAAAACTTCATGATAAAGCTTCATGAATTGTGATTTTTTGAAAATTTCTGATTTAACTATAAGTTATATTCTAATATGATTTATATCCTTTTTTCTAAAAAATATTTTTTAGTAGTTTCATTTCTATATCAAGAAGATTTACTATATTTAATAGCTTTTTAATTTGAAAAATGTGATAAATGCTTTCTTGATAATTGAACAATATATAATTTATTTGAAACTACCTGGTTGTCATATTATTTCCAATTCATCAACAGGGAAAAGTTTCACTGAAACTTGAGACTTGGATACACAACACATATATCCATGTCTACAAAGAATTACAATGGGTGCAATCGCGCCAATGAATTTATGACAATATTTATCTAATGCTTATTATTTAAATAATTTTAATATTTGCCTCCATAACAAGATTAAAAAAAAACAATAGCTATTGATTGAGTCATCAAATAAACAAATTAAACTCAAATAATCAATAAGGAGTTACTCTTATCAATATTTTTAGTTTTAGAGAATACATAAGAAAATCTAAAATAATATCGTGCCATCTTATATTCTTTGTTATCTTGGCTTGTCACATCACCATTATGTTTAATGATTCTTACCTCTTGAATGTTAGATTTGGCCATGTTTTTGAATATCAATAAGTTTTTTAAATCTTGAATTTGTTTCTTTAAAAATGAAAAAGGATTTTTTTTAGATTTTAAGCTTATATTTGTCATTTTTGATATTATAGAATTGTTTTTGTTGTATATAATAAAACTACTATTTGAAAAAGGAAATTGAATAAATTCTTAAAGCGAACGAGATATCATGAACATGTTTTTAGGGAACTTTTAATTCTAGTCTACAAAATTGCACCTATTTAGATACTCCTAATTCTAACGTATAAAATTATTGGAAGCAAATTGTATTTAAGATTCAAGAATGTTTCTTGTATCATTTTATCTCTTAACTTATTTGCTTTTAATTGTCTTTAAATTTTTTTTAATTTTTACTTTTTTGCTCCCACTAGATTTAATTTTTAGCTGTTCTGGTTTAGTAACACCGACTCATGGCGGTGGTCATTATCTGCAAATCTAGTTGATTTTCTTCTACTTGCAGACAATTGATATGAAGTTTCTGGATGACTAATTGTTGTTTCTCTTGGATTTGTTCATTTTTTAATAAACAATGACAAGTTACTTATATTCGTTGCCTAATTCATCTTCAGAATGTTTTCTTCATCACATACAATATACCTTATTGATGCTATTAATAGGGATGTAACAAGAGGTTGATTAAACTGGCTTCAACTTGACTTTGGGTCTGAAATGTTCTTCTGTCAGCTCAACCTGGGCTTGAAAGTATCTTGTTGGAGCCTGTTGATCAATCTCTCAGCCCATTTGAATGCAATGTCAACCCAGCAATTACTGCCTGGTCCTTTAAACCACTTTAGTTGTGTTTAGGTGATGTTGTTGAGGTAGGATTGGTCACTTATTTATTAACCTGGAATAGGTTTAAATGGTTTTAGCAGATCACATATGGAAAACTTATGATAGGATGAAACATCTGACCAAAGATGTCAATGATCTTTTCTAGCAAGAACTGATTCTATGAACTGGAATAAGCACAATAATTTGCGCAAGAAATATATTATTTCAGTCATAGGTGATCAGTAAGAATTTTAATAATTATAATGATTTTTTTTATATTTTTATTCTTCATATTGAGCTATCTTACATCATACAACTTTAATCAGAGAGAAGACAGGGGAAATTGTTTGGATGAGGGTATACCATCATTGGTTTGGCAAGGAAAACATAAATTTAATCTGAGTAATTGCTAGGCACAGCATTAACAATTTAACCCAGGTTTGTGTTTTGTTGTTAGTTGCTTGCTTCAAGTATATCCTAGGGCAAGAAAAAGCAAAAAGGACTGAACTTGGAGTGACCGGGAGTTTCCAAGTTTGACCTTTATGAATTATGGTATTTTACTATGTTAAAGTTATTCACATGAACTGCATATGAACTCCAGTCTAACTAAGTGGAGCTTGAACGAATCATCCTTGATCTGTTTGTTTGAAATTGATTTATACCTTATGTTTGCAGCTGAACCATAGTTCATATACTATATAATTGTGTCAAATTCAGCCTTAAATTAAGCAGAACATGAACTGCATGGTTGTCTTCTTGTCTGAGAGAGTAGATCTTTTGATTCTCCTGCTGTTGAGAACAATGGAGGTTGTAAATTGGTTGTTTACATGCATTCTGCTTCAATTAAGGCTTGGTATAATAAAAAATCTCTATAGTGGACTCTAATTGAATCCTTTTTAGCTTACCCAAAATGATTTTGCAATTGCTGAACTGCTCACATAATAACCGGTTAACTATTATTTGGTACTCTGGTAGATTTTGTTGATTTTTTTTTTCTCTTGCTTCTCTTTGCAGGATCACTTGGCATTGATGATGGAACTTCTGGGGATGATGCCTCGAAAAGTAAGATATATTTACATTCTCTTCTATCTCCTAACCACCTAGTAATTGTAAAGTAAGATATAATAATATATATCTTTATATGCCTTCAGATTGCTTTAGGAGGCCGATATTCTCGCGAGTTTTTCAACCGATATGGGGACCTGAGGCACATCCGTCGTTTGAGGTTTTGGCCCCTCAATAAAGTACTAGTTGAGAAGTACGACTTCAGTGAGCAAGATGCAAATTACCTGGCTGACTTCCTCACCCCCATTCTTGATTTTGTTCCTGATAAACGGCCTTCAGCAGCACAATTATTGCAGCACCCATGGATAAATGCTGCTCCATCGGCTCACCCGTTACCTGTGCCACCATTGGCTCAGGACCAACCGCCAATCAGCAGTGTTTTGGAGAAGCAACAAAAAGAGAAAGACGATAAGGATGCAATGGCTGTAGGATTAGGGAATATTGCCATTGATGGAAATCCAAAGTCAGACAAAAGATCCTCGACCCAACTGAAACCTGAGTGAGGCAGTTGTTAAATCTTCTTTCAGATAGAGTTCTTGAATATGCAGTTTATGGATGAATTAGTTCTCTTTTTTTTCTCTGTTTTTTGAGAGGCCGTGACAGCACAATGTTGTGGCAGGGGGCTCAGCTCCTCCTTCCTTTTGAGAAGATGATAAATGAAGCCATGAAGAGGACGAAGGGCGTGTACAATGAAAAAAAGGTGTTCTGTGATTGCATTTCTCACTTTTAAGCATTGTATGGGAACAGTGAAGAAAGTTGGTGGTGATTTTGATTTGTTAAAATGACCCCGGAAGACTGTTCCCTTTATCTCTTGGTTGGATAATTCTTTACAATGGAAAAGATAAGCCCCATTTCTTCATAGTGTTTCTTGTTTTATATTTGCTTTATGCTGTGGATGTTAATGTTGATGATTATGGACAGGAGGACTGTGTCAATCCTCAAATTTTGTACACGAGTTTTTGCAGTTATTTTTTAGGTTTAATTGTCGTACATGTTTTTATGATTGTGTATTTTTTGTCTTTTTAGTCCTTTTAATATATTTAGGTATAATTAAGTTTTTATATTTAGTTGAATTGAGTTGTTCTAGTCTAGGTATAATTAAGTTTTTGTAATTTACATTTACTCATATACACAGTGGACTAAAATGATTTAATTCGATTAAATATAAAGATTTAATTGTACCAAAAAATATTGTGATGACTAAAAGAACAGAAAGTACATAATTTTAGGGACATGTACAACAATTAAATCTAAATCTATTTTTTATGATGATCTATTGACGTGTGTATTGGAAAAATATGTCAGACCACAACGTTTGTAGATTGGTTTATATATATATATGTATATATATATTTTTGGTAGATATATATTTTAGTTTTTGTTAAACCGTTGGCAAGCGTGCAACGTATAATTCACAAATTATCACAAATCATTTTTAAACTGGAAACGTTTAAAAAATTAGTTTTTAATTCCTTCAAGTGAATTAAAGATGGACAAAATAATTGACTAGGAGGCTGCTATTGGAGAAAATGATTATACAAACTTGACATCTTCTCAAGACAACACTAATAAATACATTTCTAAACACATCAGTCAGAGCAAACTTCTCATTAAAAAAAAAAATCATAGTTGCCTTTTAAGACCACTCAACTTTTTTCCAAATTTCAAGTTTCAGAATTATAAGCAAACTAATAAGAGCAGTCAATGTTTGCTGATTGGGAATTGGGAAGTTGGGATGGCAAAGCCTCCACATCCCATGCCAAATATTCAAACATTTAACCAAATTTCAAAACAAAGAGCTCACCCAAAGCAAGCTAAGATATTTTTGTAAATTTATGCCAACCTCATTCAACCTATACACAGTAATTCATCAAATCTAACAACACACCAACACAAAACAGGTCAGGCCCAACAAAAATATCAAATAATTAAAAGCTTCTACAATCACCATGATTTTCTCACGCACATGAATGAATATTCTCCAGTCAAAGATACGATCATCACCAGAAAAAAAAAGGGGGAGAAAAAGAAACAGCAACAACAGCAAACACAAAAAATGGCTAAGATATATTATAAACAAACAACCACCTTATTATATAAATTTTAATGTCAATGATCATTTACAAGATGGATACTAAACAATTACAGCATAAATTGGAATTTGGAAACAATGCAACACAATATGAGGCTCCTTTACTGTACTGATCTGCACAAGAATAAAGATAAAAGCACACCTTGGAACATGGAACATGCACAAATTAAAATTGATAGTTCAAAAATCAAGAGGGGAACGAAGAAAGTTGAGATTGTGAGGAATTTGGAGTGGTGTTGATTACAAGCAGTGACATCAAGGACGGAGAAGCCTCTTGACAACCAAAGCCATGTGCTTGCCCTGGTGCTCTGCAAGTGCAAGCTCAACTTCACTAGCTTCTCTAGTACCATCACCAGCAAAGACTCCAGCACCATAAGGAGAACCACCTCTAATGTCATCCATCTTGAACATGGCTGCTCCAAAGGTGTATCCGATGGGAACAAAGAGCATTCCATGGTGTGCTAGCTGGGTAATGGCTGTCCATCTACAAGAATAGGGTGGTCACAGTAAGTTCAATATGCTGGTCGGTTTCATTCCAAAGTATTCTTAAAAAAACATGATGATATAATAATCTGTCCTTTTAGGTATGAAATAGAGCCAGCAGTAATCGAGAGAGAAGGTGTCACTTACTAGTGTGGAAGTGGAACTCACTAAGAGCCAACAATGTATTTCAGTAATATATTGCTTAAACTATCACTTTGCCATGCCTGCTCTCAAATCCAGATAATATATGTCAGATGTATATATTCAGTATTGTTTCACCATATTTTCATCCTTCTAAATCCAAAACATGTAGAGGCAACAGTAATCGTGGGAGAAGGTGTTACTTACTAGTGTGGAAATCGTTAAGAGCCAACAATGTATTTCAGTAATATATTGCCTAAATTATCAAATTTGCATGCCCACACTCCAATTCAGATGATATAAGTCAGATGTATATATTCAATATTGTTTCACCATATTTTCATCCTTCTAAAACTAAAACATGTTAGTAAAACAATTTCCTATTCTTGAAACCTGTTGAGGTTGACAGCATTCTCGTTAAAAGAGTCACAGGGAAGAGATGAAATGTATAATTCACCATAAATTAAAGAAACTTACAAAATGTAGAATTGTTGAAAATTTGTGCAAAATATTTGCTTTCATGAGTTCAAGTAAATGAGCAGTAGTCTGTGATGACTGAATCTAGCACATACATACACAAATGATCAATCTTTTCTAGGTTCTTAATGACTACCCAGCATTTGGTGGAGTTTCTGGAATGAAGCCAATTACTTAGTTCAATTAAGAAATAGAAATTGCCACAGAGTTCTAGAAATTTCCAACACCAAACTGTCTATCATCACAATACTTTGATACGAAACATATATAGTAAGTATAAAAAAGAAGAGATGTGCACAAGCGCACTAGATAGTGTTCAGCCCTTTTTATTTGTGTGCAAACAATAAGAAATAAGAAACAACCAAAATTGGCAACCCTCATTTTAGACGTAACAATGTTATCTTAATTGTTACTGCATGCATCTTCTCTTAAACTGATAATAAGCCTTCAATCATCTAGCATAGAGCAGATATTGTTACATAGGAAGCAGAAAATAGCCAACAACAAAATCTATTTTCTTCATCTTGTAATACCATTGGACTCCATAAGTTTTCTCTCTAAATTTATTTCCTCCAAAAGAAAGAAGGAAAAAAAAAATCCTTTCAAGTTATAAAGCTCTTCTTCCAACACATTTTTAATATCTGGTCTCAAGCTCAAAAGTCAAAAGCACCAACCTCTTTGAAAATTGCAGCATTATTGACTTGAAGCCAAGTTAACAAATTGTAACTCTTTCTGACTTGCACAAACAGCTAAACGTGTTTTCATATAGTCCTCCAAGATTGCCAAGTTGGTCAAACAATAGAACCACCCTTTTTTTCCAACCATAATTTGAGTAAATAATAATAAAATAAAATAACAAACCAACCATTCTTTAGTTTATCATGCCCCATATTCTTAGTAAGGACAAATAATAATTAACCTATGACAAGGATCAACTACCAACTTGTCGAGCATTCTATGGAAAAAAAAACTTCATTTTGATAAATTTAGCACAAAAGCCACCTAAAGACCGGACGAGTTTACATAAAACATTGCATTAAAGATGCAAAGAGGCTATTTTGCCATCAACTTGTCAATGAAAAACTTTAATGGTGTGCTAATGTTTGTTTTCTTTTTCCATATCAATACCCATGTCCATAAACCAATTATCAAATTGCATTTTCCCCCAAAGCACCAAGGCAAAAAACACAAAGCTACAACCTAATTGCTTAACCAATGACACACACTATTGACCAACTTTCGATACACCTACATGTTTAATAATCCTAATCAATCCAAACACACATTAAAGCTATTCTAGCAAAGTACATTATATTTCCAAACTATAAACAAATTCACAACTAATAACAGCCAATCCAGCAAAACTCACTAGTTAATTCCCGCATAAGAAAGCACCAATTCACAATGCTCAAGCTAATCAAACAAAATATAGCAAAACAATATATACTCACGCTGTGGTCTCCTGCCCGCCACCCTGTGTCCCCGTGCTCACAAAGAACCCTGCCGGCTTCCCTGCAAGCTTCTGCTCCCTCCACAACTGCCCTGTTGAATCAAAGAAAGCCTTCATCTGTGCCGCCATGGCACCATACCTCGTCGGAAACCCAAACAACACCCCATCCGCCGCCACCAACTCCTCCGCTGATATCAAAGGAATCCCTTCATCCTTCTCCGGCGCTTTCATCTGCTCCAGCACCTCCGCCGGCAGCGTCTCCCTCACCCGGTAAAGCACCCCTTCAACCCCATCAATCCCATCCACCCCCTTCTTCATCCTCCTCGCCAAGCTCTCCACATGCCCATACATTGAGTAAAACACTATGAAAACCTTGAGCTTGATCTCCTCCATCGGCGCCACAGCCTGCGACGCCGCTGACGAGGGGCTCTTCTCTTCAACAGGCACCGGTGCCGCGGCGGCACGGGCGGCGCGAGAGGGGTTCTCCGGCGCACCAGCTGGCTGCCTCTTCTTGCTTGGCACGCATCCTCCTCCTTTCCCCATGCCTTGCTTTCTCTCTTTCTCCTCTCAAACCGTCAGATTAACATCCAAAAACCCTACTTTGCTTCAGATCCACGAAGGAGAAGGGCGATCAAATCAAGGAATGACTGAATTCCTCGAAAATCAACGAATTTGGAGGAAATTTAGGGATTGAGAGTTAGGGTATGAAATTTCGGAGGCTCAATTGTAATTAATTAATGAGAGAGAATCATAATAATAATAATAATAATAATAATAATAATAATAATAATAATAATAAAACAATGAATTGGGAGGGAATTTTTCCGGTAAACGGTCGCTGGTGGGCTGTGGAATTTTTGGAGAGCTTGCGGATTCTGAATGAGTACTCCATCCGCTGTTCTTTGTCAAACAGCGATTTCAAGACTGTGATGACGTGGCTTTGCTGACCATTTGAAAGCTGGGCTATACACTGATTTCAATAATTCCATTTTTTTTTTTTTTTTATGGCAAAATTAGATGGATCTCGCATTCATATGATAACCAAGAGTGTAAATAAGTTAAGCTATTTGTGAGCTACTTAAGATCAGTTTGATCAGTGCTTGAATTTGATTTAATTTTTCATGGTCGGCTCGCTAGCCTAAATGAGATTTTATATATAAAATATTAAATTACTTATATATAAATTACAAAAATACTTTAAGTATATAAATAATATTATTCTAATTTCTAACCACAAATAAACCCAATCTATTCAACCGAATCAAGCCTAATTGAAGTTCCTCCCACCGAGTCTCCGATCTCATATTTCTCTGTGCCTTTTCGAGGTATCTTCGACTTCGATCCTTACCAAGTCTGACTCAGCTCATGAGTTCCACCTCGCTGACCTCGCCTCCGCCGCCCTTGATCGCCGTGACATCCATCGCTGTGACACTCCTCTCCATCTCGTCGACCGTCTCAATCTTCCCGTCGTCATCTCCTTTCTTGCCGTTAGTGGCGCTAATCCGTTTCTTCAGAACGCTACTGGGTGGACTCCTCTTCAGGAAGCCATCTGTCTTCATCGTCGTCCTCTTGCCTTGATTCTTTTTCGTCACCACCGTCTCTTCGTTCTATCCAAGCTCTGGTTCCAGCTTCCCGCTCTCCATCGTCTTCCAGACTTCTATCTCAAGTCTCCCTTTGCCTTGACTCCCCTTTCCTTCCATTCCTCCCTTGCAACTCTTTTCCCCTCTGGAAATGCTCCTGTGATCTATGGGTCGACTTTGCCCTCCCTTCCTTTGCCTCCTCCCTATGCTTGTGCCGCCACCTTGGACTTCATCTCTTTTCTCACACCCCAAAAGTTACGCAGGCTTCGAGAAGCTCAAATCCAAGTCTGAGAACAAGGTAATGGTTTCCTCTCCTTCTCCTTCTCGATTTGTTTGCTGTGATTTTGAGGTTTCGATGGTTTTTTTTTTGGTTGCTTATGTGATTTGAATGTCATTGTTTTTTTTTTATTTTGATATGTATTTTAGGTTTGCTTCGATTGCAATGCGAAGATATATATATATATATATATATACATGCTAAGATATATTTTAGGTTAAATATCTTCATGTCATTTTCCTCCAAATAGCAGAACTGTCAAAAACACAAAATTCCAGCGATTCTATATATCATGTCATTTTCTTATTTTCATTATTAGAAACCATGTGTAGTGTATGTAATATGTGTGTGTGTGTGTGTGTGTGTGTGTGTGTGTGTGTAATATATATATATATGAAGTGAAATTGTTCTAATTATCCCTCTGATATGAAGCCATTCAATTTTCCCTTTTGCTGCTGCTACAAAGCAAGATGGACATATATATATATATATATATGTATATATGTATGTATATGTATATGTGTGTTTTTATATATTTCTAATTCATCATAACTATTGAATATTTGCAGGAACTTGCCTGAAGTTACCACTGCGCACAAAATCTTAGGTGTGCCAACTGTCAGTGCTCGATTTGGTACATCTCTTTTCTTCTGGAATTGGGGAATATAGGCTATAGTAAAATTTGTCCTTGTGGAAGGGACTTCAACTTATTCTGATTTTATACATTTTCCGTTGACATGATGTTTAAATTTGTAAAATTGGGTGGCTAACAATTTCTTGCTTTTGCTCGTTTGCCTGTCCATTGCATGTTATCTAGCTAAATTCGATATTAATATCAAATACAATACAACAACTTTTATTGAGTTTTGATTTTCGGATAAGAATAATAACCCAGTTTTATTTTAAAGGACATCCTGAGTGATAGGAGTAAAGTTAAAAAACTAGTTCAACTCTTTGAACCTCTGGTGAGAGCCTTAGATGGCATTGTAGGTAAGCTTGTATCGTTGAGGGTGAGGATACAATTTCTAATAAAACAGTTTGAGAAAACAATGTTGACCTAGTTGACATTTCTTGTTGCAAATATATTTGAGATGATGTAATACAAAGAATTCATGGTATCAAAACTTTTATTATTGCAGATGGACTTGGAGTGCTCAAATGGATGAAATACAGTTTCTTTGTTAAATGATACAGAACTCTTGATGTAGGCTTTAGTCATGAAACACTTTATCACAAACCTAAAATTTTCTTGACTCGTTAATGCTGTAAACACTTATGATGTGAATTTTTAATGCTGTAAATAGATCAGTGGTCACTTGACATTCTTGAAGGGAGTACTCAGTCGGGTGTTTGGTTCCCACAGGAGGTATTTATTCCACTCATTATTGAAGATTCACAAACACATTGAAAGATTCTCAAAGTTTTCTACAACATAATTTTTGCAGGAAGAGGGAATTGTTGTTGAGCAAAGAAAGTTTCTTATCAAATGAGCATCCGAGGGAATGATAAATTTCATACTAAACAAGTAATGGCACCTATTTACTATCTACTTCATGCAATAGAAACCAATCAGAGACACAATCTTGTTCTTGTATACGTTTTAATGCTTTTGTTCTGTAAGTGTGCTGATGAACTGTGCAAGCACACAACTAGCGGTATAAATTTATGTGTAATAGGTGATGTCGAAAGAGTATGCTTGTATGATTTCCTCTTTGTACAAGTCAAAGATTACATGTATGGTTTCGTTTTTGTATTGTATAGTTTCCTCTTTTTACACATTGCGTTGATGATACCTATGCTTTCTTTGATCATAGATTGCTCAATCAGCACTCTTAGTTTTGGTTGTAGTTGCAGCAAAAGCTGCTTTTGTTTGACAGGTTAATCAAGCTTAAACGAGCCGAGCTTGAACTACTCGAGCTTCTTCGCGAGCCGAGCTTAATCACAAAAAACATGACTCGAATAAGCTCGAGCTGAGCTCGATCCTGGTGATACTCAGCTCTATTTGGTTCATTTACACCCCTAGTGATAACACAATGTGGATTTATTAATTGTTCAAAACTTTAAAACTTGTAACAAATGATTTTTCCTTGAGTGATAAAACTCCACATCATCCTTTGACTAGAATAAACATTTCATATGGTGGGATTTTAGTTTTTTTTTTAATATGAGTTTATAAGCTGGTTTCCTCATTAGATTTCATTAATTAATATATTAGTTAATTAAGTAACAATTTTTAATGGATATAATAATTATTATTATTTTTAAAAAGAGTTTATTATAAAGTTCCCTTGTTTGATTTCACTAATTGATATATTAGTTAATTAAGTTAAAGTTTTTAATGATAGGATTTTTAGTTTTTTTTAAAATGAGTTTATTTTGTGGTGCCATTATTTGATTTCATTAATTAATATATTAGTTAATTAAGTAAAAGTTTATCGGATTTCAAATTAAGTAAAATATGTGAATTTATCTCTTTGATTAACATTTTAATTAATTAGACTAATTATTCAAAAATAACAAACAAATCTGCATAATTGAATGAGGTTTCTATCCCCATCTTAGTTACAATTTTAACTTGGACTATCATTCATGGAAGCATACCTTTGTTTTATTTATACAATGTCGAAAGTTACATTCTTTGAAACCGTTGTTTTTGCATATGGAATTGGTGCCCCTCTGAAATAGAACATTAAACATGCAGATTGCCAATTGATAATTGAACTAAACATGCAGATGGAACTGAATAAGGCTTCAGGATTTGTTAGATTCGGTAAATAAACTAGAATTGATAATTGGACTAAACATACTGAGAAATTCAGTTCTAAAAATAAACTAGAGTACAAAAAGTGGGAAATTTAATAAACTGTAAAAATTTAGTTCAGTATATAAAACTAGATTGTAAACCATGGGTAATTAAAAAAACCACAGAAATTAAAATTCTTAGATTACCAATAATAATATAGGAGAACTATATTGAACAGAGAAAAGAAAATTCATTGTATCACTAAATCACATTAAAATATTAACCCATATCCTTTTACACTTAAGGTATATATAATACATAACAAAATTGGGTGAACTAATACTGGTAGATAACTAGATGATACTTAAGAAGGGAAATGCTCCATTGAATGATCATGAGTTGTTTGATAAACAATTAAATCTTTACCAGTCAACTTACTTGCCAATGCTTTTGCTTTCTTCCGCTTACGCTCTAAACATTTTTTCATTTGACACCTTGATACGCTTTTCATATGGACTGATAAAGGATTTAATATTTTTCTTTAAGAGGCTAAAGAGCTATTGAGATGCTCCTTAATGACTTCATGCTCACTTCCAGAAAGTAAATACTCCAAATTGAGATCTGTTTTGGACTTGACTTTTAATATATCTTTAATATTTTTAAGAGCAGCATACAAGCAAGTATCAAAGAAGGATCAAGTTTCTTCAATCATCAAGGTTGTAGAAACTACGATTGTTGCCTTTCATCAGTTCACTTCTTTGCAAATCAAATGAATTCTTTACTTCTATAACATTGTCCACATCATTTGAATGCCATAAAATTCCAACCTTGGCATCTTTCATCCATTTTTTCAAGATATATTAAGATAGCATGTGAACTATAGTATTTAAATTTAGTATTTTTAGTGCATAATATGCCCACTGATTCAAACTTTTTATAGCTGTAACTAATAGTACCATTTAAATAATTGTAAATAATAGTGTTCTCTTTGTTTGTAGCTTCTCCTATTAACTTGTAATTGTGAGTCAAAAAATCATATCTAATATCCTATATCACAATTGAAATATTGCCCATAAGTTCTTCTTGGAACTTCTTGAAGATTTTTTGTGTACGTGTTTGCAGCTTGCTTTTCCATACTATTTTCCTTGAAAATTCTGATAGGTTGACTATGATTGTAATTAAAATCTTCAAATAATTCTTTCCTCATCTTCTTTGCACTATCTTCTCATATTGTTGAACAAACTTTATCAAAGTCATTGTCTTTTTTGTGAAATATTAAAAAAAAAGTATTTATACTTTCACTTCATTAAGAAGATAATATACTAGTTGGAAATATATTTTTGCTATAAAAAGGAGCCTTGATAAGTGCTTGTGCAATATGAATGCGAAGCGTTCATTCTTTATGTTGAGCATTACTTTTCTCGGATTTTTACACTAATATGTGTGTTTTTATGTTACTTTCGTGCAGGTAGGGTTGTGAGGCCAGGTATGAAGGAAAGAAGCCAATGTGGATCACAATGCACCGATTTTGGAGGAAATCTTGCTAAGGTTCAAACGCGAAGACATAGGTCGGATGTGAGATGCTAGAGTGTGTGCCAACCTCCTCGTATTCGAGTTTGGCACATCCATTTGGAGGGGCACAAAGACAGTCACACTCGAGCATTCCGATTTATGCACATAGAACAAGAGCTCCACCAACTTGCCTATCATTGAAGAAGCAAGTGATCCACGACGTGAACGTGTGCCCTTTTGCGTTACTTTGATGAAAGTATGGATTCGAGAAGCTATTCAGGCCGGATACTGTAGCAGAGCAATGCAGCAACATGGTAGCAAGTACTGTAGCAGCACTGTTCATAGCCGGCCGAGAAAACAGGAGTTCAAAGAATCCACACGGGCGTGTGGAAATTATCCAAGCCCATGTGGAAATTCCGCACGGGCGCGTGAAGCATCCACGCCCATATAGTCGCCCGATTCCAGCCCTATTTAAAGCCGAATCAGCCCCGATTTTACTATTCTTTTCTCTATCTTTTCCCCAACTTGAGAGAGGGCTTCGGCTAGGGTTTTGAGGATTATTGGCCAAGATTTTGGAGAGGTTCTATGGCTCCGACATCGTCATTCCTTAGGAAGAAGGTTGGTAGGGGAGCTTCCGTCGAGGCGTATCCTATACCGGACGAGGGAATCCTTGGATGACGAGTAGAGGACTTTCCACAAGACTATCGACACGACTATCGAGGGGGTTTCTTTATGGATTCATTGCTTTTACATTCTATTTCTTTGATTGTACTTAGCTCCATGGAGAGCTAAACCCCTAGTGGGTACTTGGGTATTTGTGAACCCTAGGATGTATTTGTTTCATTGAATCTCTTTATTATGCTTTCAATTAATTGATGTTTATTGTGAGTTCCAACCTTGAATGCTTGATTGTATGAACATTTCCCCTAGAGTGACACTAGGGTTGAGAGTTCTCGTTGGTAACCTTGTGAGTGAGTGACACACCACGAGTGTTAGATAAGGCTAGGTTGGAGAGGGTTGAGAGGGTGAGTCGAGAGGTACAGGAGCGTCCCCTTTTCCTTCCGACGTGATAGATTCTACCTCCGTTCCTCGAGTTCTTTGCGGCCATAATAGAGTGAATGGTCTAAGGGATGAACTTCCGCTGGGGCTTAGTTGCGCGTGCAACGGAGTGAAGCGTTGAGGTGATCTTAGTATCTAGGGCTTAATCATGGTTAGGGACCTTCCACCTGGACCAAAGGGTTAGGTCTATAATTAGGAAGAGATTTATCACTTGGAATCCCTAGAGCTCATTGCAACTCTATGCGAGTGCGAGGTTGAGAGGTTATCCAATCTCTCCTCCGGGACATGTATAGAGTTAAGCATAGTTGACCTTAGATTTGGGACTATGTAATTAAGGATTTCCACGACTCACCATTGCATTGATTAAGAAGCATAATAGAGGGTTCTTGCACTTGAAACAATTATCCTAGGCGGAGCATTATCCGGGTACCCCGTCTTTATCGATTGCCTTACCCCCTTCTTTACTTTTGCTCTCTTACTTGTTGTTTTTATTGTTGAGAATTAAATCATTGTCACACTTATCATCATTGATCTTTCACATAGCTAAGAATCGAATTAAGTATTTTTATTCCCTATTTCCTGTGGATTCGATACCCGCTCATCCGGGATTATTACTTCGACAAACCCGTGCACTTGCGGGATATACGCAAGGGGACCTTGTCAAGCCTATTTTTCTTTATATTTGTAAAGATTTTGGATCCATGAGTTCTCTTTAAGGTTGTATTTATTGAGTAAAGAACTCCACTTCATCTCAAATTGTTCTATTGTCTGCAAATCATAGATGCAAGAAATGAAGAGTTTCTTAAAATCAGGTTGACTATAGTATCTTGAAATTTTCTTAGCAGCATTATGATTAAAATAGTTTAAGGTTGTTTCGTGAGCATTGCATAACATTTTCTATAGCATTTACCATCGCAGTACACTGACCTGTTAAAATAGTTTAAGGTTGTTTCAATTCTATTGCTTCCATAAATGTTTTTAATAATTAAATAAAGGAGCTTGTAGTCTCATCAAGTAAGAATGCACATATGAATAGAACATTTTGCCAATGATGACTGATTTTGACAAAAGGCGCATAATCATATTATATTTGTAAGTCTATAAGTTATGTTAAAAATAAGTACATCTCCAAAATAACTATAATTAATTTTTGATCCATCTCTCCAAAAGAAGTTTGTCATGTGATTTTGAGCATCAACTTGTATCGAATAAACAAAAGAAGGATCACCAACTTATAATCTTTGAAGTAATCAATTAAATGTTGAGCATCACCTACTTCTAAAATATTATTTCTTTTGTTTCGCAATAAATTGCTATAATCAATAGGTAAAAAGCCTAAATATTGTTCACCTTCAACCTCCTTTGCCATGTATGAGATTCTATCAAATGGTCCTATCCCCACTTCATCCATTTTATCAATTGTAAAAGCAAGTACATCTGAAATTTTCTTATTAATTCTCAACATACATGTCTGATCTTCTTGAACTACTCACGGTTATGCTCAGGATTAAAATCAAACATAATTCATTAACCATCTTCAACATTAAATTGAACTCTTGCATTGCATCCTACCCTTGTCTCTCTTCTCATGTACTTGACATCTTTTTTTTTTTAGAAAGCCTTCTCTAGAACAAAAAATATATCATTTTCTTATGATTCCATCCTTTAATCTCTTTACGTTTCTTTTACTAATGCTGAACCAATTCCTTGAGCAAATGTTTGTAGTAATTATAGGCCTCATCAAATGAAGTAAATATTGTTCCAATTTTAAGTATTTGAGAATTAAGTTAAAAACTTTATTTTGGCACTATAATAGATTATCTTTTATTATGCAATTAATATCACTATCAAAAGAATCTTAAGAGCCATATGTAACCAAGATATCTATGCGATATTGGTTTTGAAATAAATTGAAAAACTAAGAATGTCATATCATCCTTACAAAACCTAATGAACATAATTTACATGTAGAGAGAAGCAAACATATATATTCAATGAGGTGTTTGATCCCACTAGTAATTTATTGATGGTTTTGAGTATTTTGTAATTCCTAATCAATCTTATGATCCTTACAACAAAGCCTTGGGTTGATTGTTCTTATCAAAATTAAAAAATAGAGCATATTTATAATTTTTCAATCCTCAATCAATTTAATGAAATGAACTTAAATTGCATATATTGCATGAGGATTATGGTCTCTAAGAACATTATCCATTTGTTTGATGAACAAAAATGAAGAAAAAAAGTATGATTTATAGTTCTACAATCCTAACTAAATTAACGAACTTAAAATTTATATAAAGCAACAAAAATCCAACTATCTTGTGAGAACAAGATTACACAAAAAAAAGTCTAGAACTTCACAGTATGTGAACTATGAGAGAGAAATCCAAAAAGCACTTAGAAAAAAGAATAAACCAATCCAAAAATCTCACAAAAATCAGTAAAAAAAATTGAAATTTTATATAAAAGAGAAGAATACATACCAGAGATTAACCATAACCTCTAAAATTTACTCTTACTCCAACCTCCAAAACTCCAACAAATCTGATGAGAATACCAAGAAACCAAAGAGCTTGTTGTTGTGATGAATCCAATGCTCAATCTAATTTTTGGGCACCGGAAGTGACCTTTGGAGGTGAGTTCCCACCATTTTGAATTGGTTGTTTTTTTCAATAACATTTCTAATTAGAGGATGTGGAGTTTTATTAAGATATCCCATTAGCTGAAGGAAGAACTATTTGTTACAAGTTACAAAGTTTTGTGCACTTAATGAATGCACATGTGTCATTACATGAATGGATGACTCATCCATTGTTGGGTGAAGTTGGCTCCATCAATTTTTTTTTCTCTTTTCAGATGGAGAAAAATGTACATTTTTTACTTTATAAAAAAGAGCTATAACATAGTTATGAGATGGTAGAATACCTTATTTAGTCCACCAATTATGCAATGTGACCGTTTGGTCCCTCTTGTGTAATTTAACCATGGGAAGTTCCTCTATTATTTGAATGAGTAAAATCAAGTCCAATGGGTGATGGCCGTTCAATTTTCTATCCATGAGGGTTGCGGCACTTTATAAAACTTAAAATATTATTAAAAAAACTATTTTTGAGAATAAAAAATACTTTAAATAAAAAAAAAGATTTGGGCCCAAATCAAACTAGGATCCCATACCTAAAATAATTGGGCTTCTTCCATCATTCTACTTCACTCCACCATCCATCGCCAGCTAGTCACCATCCCTACTTCCCACAGTAGCATCAACACCGCCACTAGCTGAACTACCATCACTATTGCCGCTAGAGAACAATATCTAGTCCATGTTTCTTGGCTGACAACCCATACCATCTTCTGAAACCCTACAAACTAGGGTAGTCTATCTCACCAATTGCAATCTTCAACCGCTGTTATGTAGTCTTCACATACCCGAGCAATCCCCATCATGAAGTGGACGGTAAGCATTGATTACTTAGCATTATGTTCCTGTACTATAGCCACAAATGCATTGTTGTGTTGTGGTTAGATTAATGCATTTGTTTTTAACAAATAGTTTACATGTGCTTAGATAATGGCAGTGGCAATCAATATGTGTGGTAATGAGAATGGATGAATGATTTGTGGCTGGATTAATGACTCTAGTATAGGCTATTAGTAGTTTATATGTGCTTGGTTAATGTTTTGTGGTTGGATGGAATGCTTTTACCATAGACTAGTGGTTTACATGGGCCTTCCATATTCTTGTTTCATGCTTGAATGTAATGTCATAAACTAGTACTTTATATGTGATATGTTCTGTAACTCGAATATTGTTCTGACCATACTCATATTATATGTCATGAACAAATTAATAATACATAATGAGTATGAACGACTAGTACTTTAAATGTGTTGCTTTTTTCTGTGTCATAGATTGTTATGTTTTAGCTTTAAATTATATGTTTGGACATGTTCATATAGATTCCATGACATAGAATAATGGAGGAGATGTAAACAATCTCTCAGTTGTGTTTGTCTTGACAAGCTTAATAATAGTAAGGGCCACAATCATCACTAATTATCAATTTTGTTATAGTGTAACTAGATTTGGGTTTAAGTTTAACAATAATACTAGTTACACTGATTTTTTATTTTTATCTTAGATTATATTTCTTTGATATACTTATACTATTGAGATTTGTTAGGAGATCTTAATGAGTTAGAATATATGGAAAGACTATGGAATCTTTGTTATATGGATGATGGGAGGGCATTGAAAATAATATGTGAGGATGAAGGAATTACATGCTTGTGTGATCAACTGAGTAAATCTTAAACAATTGATATTTTTGTGGAATCACCTGGTGCTAAGTCGGACAAGGTATTGCCAAAAGTGTTCCTAACTGAGTCTATTGATGCTATGGATATTGATATAAGATAGGAACATATTGTGGAGTTGAATGTGGAGCAAGCTAATGAGTATGGAAATTAAGTAGCCATTGAGGATGGCAGTGTAGTTGACAATGAGGGTGAAAATGATAGTGACTTAATGAAAGATGATGAAAAGAGGCTAGTAGATTTCCCATTTGTTGATTATAACTCAGATGTTGATGATGTAGTAAAAGAGGCAAGTGGTAAGGTCAGAAATAATGTTCACTTGAGAATTGAAGGGAAATACAAGAGAGTGATGGGGAAAATGATGCTGTGAATAGTGATGAGGATGCTTTGAATATTGATAAAGATCCTAAAGAAATTATTAATGGAAATGAGGTTGAAGTAGTAGATTAGGGAAGTAAGATAAACATAAACATGGCCATTATAGAAAAATTGTGATAGTTGGTTTTGATATTGTGAAATTTAGTGGAAATATAAGTGAGTACATTGAGTAATCAGATCCAGGGAGCTATTCCAATACTAGTGAGGATTCTACTACAAATGATGCTAGGAAGCACAAGTCGAACTTGATGATTTATGACCCTAAAACCCCTTTAGAAGATTTCTGCCTAGATCTTATGTTTAAAGGTCTTAATTATTCAAGAATGAGATTTTTAAGTTCTCAACTAGGAGGAGATTTGAATTCAAGTACGTAAAAAATGATTCAAACAGGGTTAGGCTTAAATGTGCAGGAAAAGAATACAAATGGGTGATTTCTTGGTGTAAAGGCAAGAAGACGTATATTGTGAAACACTATGTCTCAAATCATTCCTACCTATTTGGGACTACTAAAAATAGAAGGGTGATAGTTACTTCCATTGCCAAAAGATTTAGGGAAGTGATAAGTGATATGTCTTTTATTAGGGCTAGACAATTAAGGGCAATGTGTTATGCACTCGGACTTCTCACCAACATGTGTGCGGCACTTGATCACTCCTAGATCAATTCAGTCTTTCCTCACTTTCCTTGGCTTCTTTGCTCTAGCCAAGTGACGTTTATCACTCAAAATATGAATATGAGAATTGGAGAAGTGGGAACTTGAAGAGAGCTCTCTATTACGAAGAGCTCTATAACCTAGATGGATGGTGGGGATTGACTCAATCCCTTAATTAATGGATATTTATAGTCATCCACCTTCTAAATGGACAATGGCGATCGACTTAATCCGATGATCCTAATCTACTCACTAGATAACTCTACGACCTCCTACAAAGATATCTAAGTCTCCACCAAATCTTAGAGTTTTCCATCCCATTCTAGGCTTGTGGAGAAGACTCTAGAAATACCTACATAATTCCACATTCTTAGAAGTTTACAATGATAGCCTATTTTATAACATGTAGAATTTTGCAAAGTTTGGGAGGGATCTTCCCTTTCTCTCGGTTGTTGGGGATCTCTTGGTCCATGGCACGCCGTACATGACTCTTGTTGAGCCAGGAGTGATAATATCCCCCACCCATCATGGTGACATCCTCGTCACCTTTTGGAGTGAGGCTTCCTTGACTCCAACTACTTGCTTTGCTTGAAGCTCAATCCTTCATCCATCTTTCAAATTTCATGGTGGAGATCGTCTTCTCTTTGAGACTTGTTTCTATCTTCAAAGGTACTAACCTCATCATATTTTCTAAAATTCATATGGCGTTGGTAAATGAAACGAGCACAGCCTTGACCCGATTAAAGAAATCCATACAAAGCACCATTGGATAGTTATTCATAGCCACGATAGAGAAGTCTAAGGTATCACACCAATCTCATAAGCTCATCTTCACTCCTTGAGCTATGCCAAAGATTGGTGTTGGCTCTAAATTCACCACTTGGAGCCATCCTTGCTCCTTCTTGTAAGGGATGCCTAGCATCCTTGCTTTCTTCTCTTCAAGGAAGTTTTTTGTGGCATGGGGATCAACCAAGGCTTTCACTCTTTAGTTTCCCACAATAGCTTCCATAAACATTTGTCTCTTATTCTTGATTTTTGGCTTTTCCATCTTTGCCTTGAGAGCACTTATGATTTATATCATGCTAATCTTCATCTCATGGTGTGGCTCTTCTTCTTCTTCATCTTGCCACTCCATTTTTGGATCATAGCAGCCAGCCAAACTTTCTTTGGGCACTTTCTTGCCCTATGAGGACCTTCACAAAATGACCACTTAAGAGGTGGCTTCTTACCTCCCTCCTTGGGCTCGTTTGGTGCCTTGGAGTTTCACTTGCCTTTCTTAAACTTCTGCTCCTTGCTAGCATGATGATCTTCCCCCACCATTGCCATTGTTAATAGAACTATCAGCCCGCAACCCACCAAAACCCACCACTTGGCAAGGCGGGGCGGGCCGGCAAAATGTTAACCTAACCCAACCCGTTTTGGGCTGTGGGTTGGGTAGGCCAGCCCGCCAAAAATATTAAAAATTTATTATATTTTATTAGTTGTTTTAATGCATAAAAACATCAAAAAAACATCCATTACAATTTACAAAATCATCCAAAAACATAAAATAAAAACTTAAGACATAAAATAATTACAAAATAAAAGCATCCATTACATAAGGGTAACCATTATAATTTTTAATTAATTAATATAATAGGATCATGGATAATCACAATAATCTATTCTATCAGATAATATCAATATATCAAATATATTATCTTTAAATAGTATATATTTTTAATATAAATAACTTTTCAATTTAAAAAGATAAAAAATACTATTTAGGCTAAATAGTTGGTCAAAAATTGGGAATAAATGCTAACCCCGGAGCCGGGGTTGCTGCTGAATGCTAACCCCACGGTTGGGGTTGCTTACCCCGAAGCCGGGGTTAGCATCACTCTAAAAACAATGAACCACTTATTATAAAGCCTTTTCACTTATAAAACCAACTATCCACTTATTATATTAAGTTTTCATTTAATATTACGTGTATGTACTTTTTTTTATAGTAAACCACTTATTATAGAGTTTTTCCACTTATTATATTAAGTTTTCACTTAATATAACATGTTTCTACTTATTATTATTTTTTTATAATAAACCATTTATTATAGAGTTTTTCCACTTAATATATTAACTTTTCACTTAATATAACATGTTTCTACTTTTTTGCATAGTAAACCACTTATTATAGGGTTTTTTTTCATTTAATAAACCAACTATCCATGTATTATATTAAGTTTTCACTTAATATAATTTGTTTCTACTTATTTTTTAGTTTTTCTTAGACTTAAGTTTTTTATCTTGTTTATTTATTTAACTTTTTTCATTTAAATCCCTTTATATATATATATATATATATAAGCAAAGAGTGTCTCTTTGTTGGGGTAGTCCAGTATCTCCAAGAGTGTTAGTGTAAGCCCTAGCCCCAATACATTGTATGAACTCTTATTATTTGGATAATTATTATGAGTCATCGTTTTATCTATTATTATTTTTGTGCATAGTTAATAAGATAAAATATCCTTGAATATTGGTTTTGCTCAAGTTATCAAATGCGTGATTTAGATAGTAAAACCTTGAAGCATAAACTAGAACAATATTCTAAATGTCCCTAGTCGATTATTTTTATGGAAATGAAAATAGATTAAGACTAGTATGTCTTTCGTGAGATGGTCTTGTTTTACGGGTCATAGAATATGGGATATCAATCAAAGGACATAGATACATATTAGGGAACAGTGTACCTAGATCGATCCGCTCTTGAGAACACTACATGGTTGTAAAGTTATAACTGTTTTTCTCAAGCAATTCTTGTACTCGAATCCTTCGACCTAAAATCACTATAGATCTCGGATGAATCCTTACATGCTTTAACTTACGCCTAATGTCATTCATAACTGAGTGACAAGTAGGGGTATGTTTGGGCATGTCGCGGTTCATGTTGAGAGACATGAGTGAAGTGAAGGGATTGCCCCTCTCTTTAGAGTGAGTGAATATCACCGGCAACTTGATTAGTGAGACTGAGTAGTGTGTGGCCACGCCTAAGGGAAATGATAAGAGTTATCATTTACTTGACTTAGTCAGTTCACTAAGAGGTCAAGAAATTAATTAGCGTTAAAATAAGGGTGACTCGCTCAATGCCTTATGCTAATTAAGATATTCAGTGGCAAAGAATTGTATGAGGTTGCGATAGGTTCTGTTAATTCTCGAAATTGACCTTCATTTAATATTAGGTAATCGTATTATCTTGCTAGAGAATAATTATGATTTATGAGCGCTAAGATTGTTTTAAGCTCATTGCCAATGTTAAATGGACCTATAAGATCGTACACTAAGAATGCAGGAATCAACGTTCAGTATTTGTTACTTATCGGACCACCTATTTAGGGTTTTGGTGAAAAACCTAAATTAGGTGGAGCGAATAGCTTATTCGGGTTGGGTCTTATTAAGTGTTGATCCAATCTAATCGATGTGGTTAATTAAAATGGTTTAATTAATCAAGTAAAAAAGAGATTCCTAATTTGATAAGGAGTGAAGGTTTTTGTAAATTAGGGTTTTGGGTTTCCAATATAAATAGATGGTCTAACCCTAATATGAAGAGAGAGAAAAAAAAGATAGAGGGATTGAGAGATTGTCTCTTAAGAAACCCTAACAGCCACTCACTCTTCTCCCTTGGCCACCGCGCCTACACCCCTTTTCTCTTGAATCTCTGGTGCTTGCTATTCGAGCCAAGAAACAAGTGTTGTTTCTTGAGGTACTAGCATACCTGCTTGATTCCCAGAGGCATTGGGGTGTGCGTGATAGTAGAGGGGAGTCGTGATTTGCAGTCCTTTTCGATTTTGGGGAAACAAGGGTGCGTTCAGAATCATCATCAAAAGAAAGGTATAACCTTTAATTATCAATTTATTTAGAATTTAATCCTAGTTTTGGCATGTGCTAGGGTTTTATCATGTTTACTTGCCGTTAAAAATTTTGTTATCCGTTGTGTTTTGGCATGTATTTTTCACATGGTAATTCCTTTATTAGAGTGATAAGATCCCAACAAAGAGTACTTCGGTGAACTCTTCACATAGTCTTAGATGCTTCCTTTATATTGGAGACACTGAAATCTTCCTTACGTCTCATTTTAGCATTCATTAGATAAAATTGGCGCTTGAGTTCCCTTTTGAATTTGGCCCAAGTATTGATCTTACAAGTCCCCCCTCTCAATGTTCACACTTCGCAGTCTCCACCACACCATTGCAGTGTTGTGAAGGTAGAGTTTGGCCATCTCCACTTTCTTAACATCCTTAATAATTCCAAAAGCCTAAATATATTTCTCTAGGCTCCAAATGAAGTTGTCTACCTCTTTTGCATTCCTAGAACTATCATATGATCTAGGTTTAAGAACATCAAATTTTTGGGTAGTGGGACTTACCACATTACTTGTCCCTTGAGCAATGACCTTCTTGCAAAGTGCTAGCTCTTCCTTGGACTCCTTGAGCTCATCTAAGGCCTTTGTTAACCTTTATTTGAGACCGACAATCATGCCCATTAAGGTTTCCTCCAAAGTCTTGATATGGCCTCGACACTCCATAGCCACCACGTTAAGGGTGCCTTGCATCTCTCCATGAAGCTTCTTTCACCCACACTCAAATCCTTCATTCATTGAACTCACTCAATGGCCTTATTGAGCTTCTCTGCCATGGCAATCTCCACCTTGGTAAGCCTAACATTCATATTGCACAATGATAGGCTCCAACTTGGTTAAGAAAAAGGAGATCTACATGATGGCCCGACCTTCAAGGCGTAGGATCTAGGTTAAGGGATAACTAGCTGCGAATAGCCAGGGATGGATATGACCCCCTACATTGGGGAGAGACAATCCGAAGCTTCAAGAACTCTGACCTGCTATCCGAACAATCACAGAACCACAAACTGGAAACTAATCCACACAAAACTCCCGGAAGCATAAAACACGAATTAGGAGAATGCCAAAACTTTCCTCTCGTGAATCTGGAAGGACTCACAAGAACAATGGTAGTAAGACAACTCTTATTTTTTGAATAATAATCAAAGTTCGATCCTCCAAGAAAGAAGGTATAAGACTATTTATAGACGACTTAAACTTGGATACAAGAAAACTATCTCATTAAAATTGGCTAGGGAATCAATCTAAAAATAGCAAATTAAAATTTACTACGAAAATAATCTAAAAATAGGAAATTAAATTTGGTTAGAAAATCAATCTAAATATAGGAATAGTATCCCACAGTTACTATAGCATGTGAATATGGCAGGTGCAATCTCTCCATCCTTAAACTTGGAATACTTGATTTCCTGGTTGATTTTGATTTGATTTTGTTTCCTTCCAGAAATTGGGTTGGTTTAGGAAAGGGATATTTTGGGCTGATTTGTCATCAAAGAAAACCACATCTCCCTCTGTTTGCGTGGGGGCAGCAAGGATAGGCACAATTTCTTTCTTGGAAGTGCACGTGAGTGTGAGGCCCACATGTGGCAAAGCTCCAAATGCTTCTTTCTTGCTATCCTCTTGTTTGACTAAGTTTGGAATTATGTCCTCACTTCCGGTACACCTATGTATAATTAAGGTAGAAAAAATTGGAAACACCACCATATCAATATAATTTAAGAATAAGCTTAAGTTAGCGTTCACATGGTTTTGGATTTGTTTAGCATGACTTCGTGTAATTGGTCCTTGATATGCTTCCTCTTCTATACCAGCTGAAGTATTACCATCTGTAGGTGGTGAAGTTAGCATGGCCGTGATGTTCTCATCACACAAGGTTAACCACGGCTCTAATACCACTTGTCACGCACTCAAACTTGTCACCAATGTCACGTGTCGTACTTGATCACTCTTAGATCAAGTCAGTCTTTCCTCACTTGCCTTGGCTCCTTTGCTCTAGCCAAGTGGCCTTTATCACCCAAAATACGAATACGAGAATTGGAGAAGTGGAAACTTGAAGAAAGCTCTCTATTAAGAAGAACTCTTCTTACACACTCGGAGCTCATAACTCTCTTCTTTATGGCCCTCAAGACAATCCCTTAAGGGGTGCTCATAGTCCTCCAGCTCCTAAATAGACAGTGGGGATCGACTCAATCTGACGACCTAATTTACCGTCTAGAGAACTTTACAACCTCCCACAAAAATATCTAAGTCTCCTCCACCAAGTCTTAGAGTTTTCCTTCCCATTCTAGGCTTGTGGAGAAGACTCTAGAAAGACCCACATAATTCCACATTATTGGAAGTTTACATGATAGCTATTTTATAACACCTAAAATTTTTCTAAGTATGGAAGGGAACCTCCCTTTCTCTCAGTTGTTGCGAGATCTCCCGGTCCATAGCGTGACTTACATGACTCCTATTGCATCGGTGTAACAATTGGTCAGGGTAGAATTGGGTGTCTTCATAACCAACAAGGTTTGCATGAATACCAATAATTTGGTGTTTAAAAAAAATTGAGAACCAGTTCAGGGAGGTCTTCAAGATGCTAAATAATTATGCTCTTGAGTTGAAGGCAATAAATCCTGGGAGTAATGTGGTTGTTGTGGTCAAAAGGGATAATCTAACTGAGTTATCTATATTTCAAAAGATATACATTTTCCTAACTGATGTTAGAGAAGGGTTTTTAGTTGGTTGCAGAAAGCTAAATGGTCTAGATGGTTGTTTTCTAAAAAAGTTGCTTAAGGGCAATTGGTTGTGGTTGTGGAGAGGGATGAGAACAATCAAATGCTCCATGTAGTATGGGTAGTTGTCCAAAAGGAAACAAGTGAAACATGTTCATAATTTCTTGACCATCTACGGTATGATCTTTGCATTGGGGAAGGATTAGAATGTTCTCTAATCAGTAATATGCAAAAGGTATACAATGTACTTTAGTGAATATATATATATATATATTTAAATCAGTATTGTATTTAACTTGATCAATGTATTCCCTACAGGGCCTTATCTATGGTGTAACTTATCTTCTACCATTCATTAAGCATAGAATGTGTGCAAGGCTAATTTATGCAAGATGGGGCAAGAAATATCAGGGAAATGAATTGTAGATTCAATTTAGGAATATTGCTAGGTCAACAAGCCACCATGAGATGAAAAGACAATTAAACAAAATAAGTAGGCTAAAGGGAGGAGGAGACAACATTGTGGGTGAATTATTAGAAAAATGGCATATTCAAGCTTAGTGTCAAGCTTTCTTTTCTGATGCAGTTAAATTTGAGCTGATTGACAACAACACAGGCAAAGTTTTTAATGGAGCAATCCTAGATGCTAGGAGTAAACTTATGATTTCTATGCTTGAAGACATTAAGCAATATGTGAGCTTTTATCTCCCACTTGGAACAATTGTTGAGGGATGTTGTTGGTCCACATTTATTTTTTAAAAAAAAAAATCCAAAGCAAGGAGTACCAACCAATATTGTCAAATCTGGTTCAAGCATTAACCTAGTAAAGCCCAAGGATCAAGGATCAAGGGTTCAATCGGAGTCATCCAGAGATTGAACGGAGTTAAAAATAAAATATAACAAATATAGTACAATAACTAATAATAATAAAATATGATACAAAATATAATTACAATAATATAAAATATATAATTAATTAAATTTGATATTTAAATTGATGCCATGGTGAAATAAATACACACTAATTAAAATAAAATAGCTAAAGTACATAATCAAACTATTCCCATAATTATTTAAGCATTCAAACACAACAACCTAACATTGGGTCAAATTCACGAAATTGGAGCAATATTCAAATCAGTGTCATTATCACTAATTGCTGCTCCAAATTGAATCAATGCTTACATCGACAAGTGTCATAAAAAAAATTTAAAATCTTGATGTTCCATATATATACATTATCTAATATCTAAAATAAGCTTTTATTAATTTTGACCACAAGCAAGTTTCTATGCAAAACCTGAGGCTTTATGGAGTTTTGTGCAAATATTCAAGTATCTGCCTAAGACCTTCCCTAATTTCAAAGATAGTAAATGTAAATGGCTATTTTAAAAAAAATAATAATAACATCAAATTGAAATTTAAAAAAAGTCTAAGTAAAAGCCCAGGATATACAATGAAAACATATGTCTAGTTAAATTTTTGAATATGAAATGGGATAATATATATATATATATATATATAAGGAATTAGGATTTAATGAAATGATAACACCACATAGGATTTTACCACCCACATATTAGAAGTTGCCATATTAGATTGACCTTTTCTCTTTTTTTTTTTTTCAATCTAAACCCATAACAGAAAATCGGAAACCATTTCCTAAACATTAAATTGTAAATCGCAAATCCATGTAGTGCAGTTTAGTATTTATTGTTTAGGGCTTAGGATTTAGGATTAGAGTTTAGGCTTTTAGAATTTTGGGTATAAGGTTTTAAAATATGTGAGTTTAAAATTTTAGGGGCCGTTTGGTTCGTGTTAATGACATATTACCACGTAACGAGATTACCATGGTAATATGAGTGGGAATGTTATATGGGTGGGAATATAACCATGTTTGGTTGGAAACTTTTATTACTTTGGTTTTCATGGTAATCAATTTGTTAAAATATAAAAAGTTATAAGATTACCACGGTAATCCAAGATAGACACCAAATTTGGTGGTAATAGGATTACCACTTTCTTGGTAATATTTATAAGTTGGTAATGTGATATTACCATATATATTACCATTAATACAATGCCAAACGTGGTAATATTTTCAGATTACCACGTAACACATGGTAATCTTTCTACATTACCGTGAACCAAACGACTTAAGGTTTTAAGTAGGGTTATATAATGTCTTACAATTTTTAAAATTTAGAGATTTATACTGTTTGAATTTGAAGTTTATAGAAGAAAGAATAGTGTGGATGATGGCATTGATGCCAAGTTAGAATCCACGTCATTTGGAAAACCTATTTAGTATGACGTGGTGATCTCTAATTGGAAGAGAAAATAATTTGACATGGTGTCACCATTTCACAAGGACGGATGTAAAGTGGGGGCAGTTGCCCTCGCTCAACTTTGAGAAATCTATTAGATAATATTGATTTTTTTTAAATTTCCCCCCACTAAAACAAAAAAAACAAAATAAAATCTATATAAAAGCAATTAAAGAATTGTCTAACGACTTATATGAAAAACCTAATATAAAAAATTAATTCACTTTCCCATGTCTCAAGACTCAATTTTATAACCCTATCATGTTCTTCTCATTCGTTTGTAGTTTTGAAGCTTGGAGTCGGAGGTGCGAATCAAGGAATTAGAGAGCTTTAATTCTTGCTTTTTAAAATATTTGCATCAGAATTATTTTAAAATCATATTCTATCCAATTCTATTTAAATATTTGATGCTGAGCTCAGAATGATTTTAATATAATTCTCATGTTTTCATCTTCATTGGATCTCAAACATCAAATACCTATGCTTCAACTAGAATGTTAATCTCATAAAAATCATATTAAAATTTGATTGATAGAACACTAAGGCCCCCAAACCAAGAGGTAATGAATTTAATTAATAAATCATTAACTGCTACTCCATTGTACCCATATGACAAAACCTTAGAGCAATTGTAATATCTTACTTTCATTTGACAAAAACTTTTGATGCACTTATGTTTTATTATATATTTTTTATATTTAATATTGGTTTGCCCCCTCCGTCCCCCCTCAAAAATCCTGGATCCGTCCCTACTGTTTCATATAATCTGTCTTCTAGATTCAAATGTTCAAATGTAAACAAATAAAAAACATTTATTATCCATGTTTTTAATTCTAGATTTTAAAAATAATAAAAATAAAAAATAATCATTATCTAAATTATTTAAAATTTACATCTCCAAATTTTTGAACGACGAACTTTATGTCAGTTCCTATCTTTTCGGTCTAACGACTAGGCAATTCCGAGCCTGACAACATTGGTGATGAAAACACATTTTTGTTTGTCAAATGGCCCCATACATAGTTAACATTCCTATAAATTTTGACTTGAATTCTTTTATCTAGTGTTTTTAAAATTATATATATACTTTTATAAATTACATACTAAGCTTTATAAAATAAGAAATATTTTCAAAACTAATTTATCTCTATATAATCAATATATTTATTCCTAGAATTAGGATTCAATCAAAAGGTGGCAAGGATTTTATCCCCTCAATTTATAAGTTGCCACATCAGAACTTTTTCTCTGTTTTTTTTTTAAAAAAAGTTATAATTTTTTTTTTTATCATCTAAACCTGTAAACAGTAAATTGAAAACTCATGTGATTTGCAATTTCGAATTTAAGGTTTAGAGCTTAAAACTTAGGATTTAGGATTTAGGTTTTTAGAATGCTAGGTTGGGTTTTATAATATTTGGGTTTAAGATTTTAGGGTTTTATGTAGGATTTTATAGTAAATTGGAAACTCCCAGGGTTTGCAATTTACAATTTAGGGTTTATAGCTTGGAATTTAGGGTTTAGGATTTAGGTTTTTAGAATGTTAGGTTGGGTTTTATAATATTTGGGTTTAAAATTTTAGGGTTTTATGTAAGGTTTTATAATGTTTTATAATTTTAAAATTTAGGAATTAATTCCGTTTAAATTTTAAGTTTATTGAAGAAAGAATGACGTGGATAATGAAGTGAATGCCAAGTTGACATTTATGTCATTCAGAAAACTTATTTGGTGTGAAAACTTTTGATGTGGTGATCTTTAATTAGAGGGGGATAGAATCTAACGTTGTGCCACCATTTAATATAATCCTTCATCTATGCCCATAAGAAAATAAAAATTTGAGTTTACCTTATTGATCCAATTTTTTTTTTTTAAGTTAACTAAATTATTTTATATAATAAACCATGGTTAGTATGAGATGGGTATTCATTTATATAAAAATCTCAATTTTAAAAATTCACACAAACACACACATATATATAGTGTTAGGATCTAAAAGGATATATATATATATATATATAGGGTAAACTTAATCTGCCGACGTTCTAACGTCAACAGATTAGGAAAAGTAAGGGAGAAAAAAACAAGAAGAGAGAGAGAGAGAGAGAGAGAGAGAAACTGGTAGTGAATAGTATGCAGCACTATTCATCTACACAATAGCACTGTTTATGCGATGAGGAAAACTGTTGGATTTAAATCCAATAGTCAAGACGTATGTTAGTAAAAACGTTGGTAAAATATAACTCCTTAAGTAAAACTTAATTATATTAGAAAATTTTACACCAAAACTTCATACTTCAACAAGTACTACTAGCCAGTGCAATGGATTATTGCTTGAATGTTGAATAGACAGATCTAAGATCGAATCCTTGGGCCGGTAATACTATTGAAGCACTATGTAAAAACACTATAGCAGTATTGTTCTTGCACTGTTCATTGGGTTCCATATGAGAGGATGTCATTTCTCTTCTCTCCAGGGTTGCATGGCAGGGAAGATGTCATTTTTCTCCTTTCCAGGGTTACATAACATTGGGAATTTATTAGCTTAGTTTAATTTCTAAAAATTTTTCTAGGTGTGCATATTGTAGGATTCTAATTGCTCCATGTGACTATGACAGAGTTAATAAATTTGTAAGTGGTCAGTAAACTACCGTACTAGTTTACCACTTTACATATCTGTCACTTGATAATCTCTTGTGGTGCGGCGCTTCTCACCTCTTTAAAAAAAAAAAACTTTCAGATTTTATTTTAATTTGAACTTAATGTTGGATGGTATCACATTACTTTATTCCTATAAATTGTTGGTTTTTAAAAGATCATCAACCTCAACAACAAAAATTAGATTCATTGTCAGGAGCATCCAGTAATGGTAATGTAATAATTAAAACATTTGATTATATAATGTTTCTATTTGAAGAGTGAGATCTCTTGTAGTAGTTTGGTGGTATTTTTAGCCTTAAATAGAATGGTTTCTTTATCGATCATAGTTTAAGTGGTGATAAAAAAAAATTAGCAAACCATGAGCATATTAAAATATGTTAAAAGCAAAAGGGCTTAACAAGCAAAATATATATATATATATATATATGAATAAGTCAAGTGTCAATAATAGGCGCATGCATGGAGTGCAATCGTAAGCTTAACAACACATGTGCCTTCACTTTGCTCAAGCTGTGGACCCATCTCTTCAGCGAGGCATGAACATTTTACATAAGAGGAATGGATGCTTAGCATCAAGCAAGGTTTATATAAATAAATAATTTTTTAAAATTTTTTTTTTTTATTTCATGGGTTTTGGCATGGTTCAAGATGTCATTTGGGTTGTGATACTTATGGGCCGGCTAGGGGTGTCAGACGGGCCGTGCTGGCCCGGGCCCGGCATGAGTTGGGCCGTGCTTCGCCAAAGCACGGTGCTACAGTACCGTGCTTGGGCCAGGCACGGCCCAAACCCCGGGCCGTGCTTGGCTAGGGGTTTGCGGCCCGCTTCAGGCCAACATGACCCGACACGCTAAATGTAAGTTTTTTTTTTAAAATTTTTTTTTTTGGGTATATTTTTTTGGTTTTTTAGTCAATAAGGCTTTTAGTTCTATATTTTTGAATTTTAGGATATTTTTTTTATATTTTTTAGCAATTTTAGGGTATTTTTTTTTTATATTTTTGGGGTTTAAAAAAAATATAAATATAATATAACTGAGCTGGGCCCACGTGCTGGGCCGACCTTGGTGGTTGGCGGGCCGTGTCGGCCCGGCACGATTTCAATAGTGCATGGACAGTTGTGGGCCCGGGCGGCACAAATGAATGCTGCATGAGGCTGGCCTATTATGAACATGGTCATGGGCCATGTGACGTGCCACCACCATGCAGCAACCCACGAGCGGAGACAACCCATAACCTACAAGCTTTTTATGGCCAACCAGCCACATATATATAATATTAGATCGTAAAATTAGATAAATTAATGTTTTTTTAAACTGATTTTAATTAACATCATAAAAAAATAAATTTTATCAAATAAATTTTAAATAAAAATTGTAAAAATTTATAACTCATATTTTAAAATTTAAAATTTTATTGAATATAAGTGAAAAATGGATACGGTTAAACTAATTTTATTAAATAATTTTTTTCGGTGAGAGATCAGTAATAACTTTAATGCTGATTATAAAGAAGCTGTTTTGATGTTATATTATAAAAGTTTTAATAGTGGCCAATATTAACATTTTAAGCAAGGGATCAAATAATAATTGTAATTAATATAAACAAAACCCATCGCATGCATATATTTACTTATATCCTTATAGTTTTTTGAAAATTTATAATTTAAATAAGTTTCCACGAATATATAATTTAACTTAAAAAAAAAAAATCCCTCCTTTTAAAATTTAACTTAACCTTGTTAACAATTATCACATTATTAAAATGACAGAACTGCACCTTTGGAAAAAAAATATTTAACTACTTCAAATAAAATTTCATTAATGGTTCATATCGATTTTTATCATTCATATTTAACTCTATTATTATATGAAATTTATTTTCTGAAGAAGAGTTGTTTCTTTATTTTAATTTTGATAAAATTTTAATTATTTAACATTTTTAAGAAGGGGTATTTTTAATTAATTCACGTTTTTTATCCAGAAATTTTCTTAAATTTCGTCAGTTTATGTTGTACATCACCAACTTATATCTTTGAAGAAGTTTATGACGTGTCAAACATTGATTGGATCTGGGTGCTGGAACCAGATAGGTCCCTGTTCGTAGGAAAGCGAATACCGCGGATCTTTTTACCGCGTTGCCCTTCCTCTACCGTCCCCGCTTCCACTAGATTATCGCCATCTTTGTGTCTCTCTGCGTTGCCGGAGCTCCTCCGCGACGGTAAAAGTCCGACGATCTCTTCTTCTGAATCGAATGTGGTGTTAAGGTCTCTCCTTTTCTCTCCCTCTCTCTCTGTGTCGTGGTACTTTTGGATCGATTTGTGGTGGTAGTGATTTCGAGTTCTTTCTTGTTTTTTCTAATAGGGTGTTTGATTGAAAGGCTTATGGATTAGGGTTTCGAAATTAGTTTCTTTGGCATCATGTTACGGTTTTGATTTTTCAAATGTGTTTTCGGGGTGGAGCTTTTGATGGTAAGTAGGTTTCCAAACGATTTTAAGGCTTGGATTTGATCTCTTGTGCTTTCGATGTTGATATTGGAAGAATCGGTGCTTTTTTTGGGGTTCTTTTTGGGGTTTATGTTCTTGTGATTTAACAATTTTTAGTTGTAGTGTTTGATGTGTTCATCTCTCGTTCTTTTATGGCGATAGCGCGGAAGGATTTAGTTTTAGGGTTTTGAGATTTTTTTGAGTGGCAATTTGGGTTTCCATTTATGTTTCATTTATGTTTCGTAGTTTTATTATGAAAAATTTTAGTGCTTTGTTTTGAGGGTTTAGTTCAGGCGTGGCATTGGAATTTAAGCATGCTTTTGGGTTTAATATAAGGGTGTGTCATATTATATATTTAATGTTTACATTTTATATCCTGAGGGGTTCTGAGAATGCTTTGAGTTTTATTTAGTAATATTTTATTGAAAAATTAAAATGGGTCTGGGGTTAAAGGCTATGTCTTTCGTGCATCAAGAATCATAACAGAACCTTTAAATTTGCCCCATTTGTTAGGGTATTTTCTCCATTTATCTCTGATCTTATTATTTATTTATTTTTTTTAATTTTTTGAGATACTGCCTCTCGGTCTTTGATTATTAAAATGACAATTTTGCTTAGCTATCTGTTGTTTCTTAATATGTGGAGCTTGCGATGATTTTATGGTTGGATTCAATTGATTTTTGTAAGGATACCTCCTTAATATGGATGTTTATAAATATTTTGGTTTTTCAAATTGTATTTTAAATTAAATCTCATTGTCTCAAGATCATATTTATGCCTTTTATGTATTTGAGTTCATATTTTGGTCAAATGACTCGGGTGATTATTTTTAAGGTATAGTTCTTTTAAGAACAACTATGACATTTTTGCTTCACTGTTTGTTGTTGTGAAATTATGGGAACTGTACTGACTTTATAGTTTGCATTCAGTGGGTCCTTGTGAGGATATCTTGTCAATATGGACATTAGTAAATTAGTGTTAATTTTTCTTATTGTATTTTAAAGAAAATGTTATTGCTGTCTCAAGATGACACGTTGGGCTTGGATATATATCTATATTGAACAGCTGTGGATGTTGTCTTAAGAATTAGTTCTTTAAAGTGCAACCACTCACGAATGCTTGAATTTGATCATGTTATCAATTATTATTGATGTTATTTGTCAAATCAGGCTGTAACTTGGATCTTTAGGCCCATCTTGTTTTTGGAGCTATGAAGATTGCACCTGGGTCATCATCTTATGATGCAGATTTTACGGACTTTGAATCTAAAATTCATCTGCTAGAGACTGTAGCATATGATGCTGTTTTACGAGCCTTTAGGGTTCAAGCTGATGATCTGTCATGGGTACAACTGACTACCGGTTCCATTTTAGCTTTTATTGTTCAATCCGGCTTTTCATTTTTTACAAAGAATATTTTGTTGCATGTATCTCTTTTTTAGAGTAAGGAAAGCCTCCTAACAGACTTGAGGAAGGAACTGAGGATTTCTGACGCTAATCATAGAGAGATCCTTGGGCAAATTAATAACGATCAGTCAATCAAGTCATTAAGGTTTTTGCATCTCATTTTATTTTATTACTCCACCTTAAATGGAAACTAATGTCTTAATTTTCTTTGTTGTTTCTGTAATTTCAGTTCTTTTTTAGTTCTCCAGCTGAACTGTATAGTCTCTTGAAACAGGAATTGGCACAAAGCCAAATGTTTTCAGCAGCAAAAAACTGAGAACCACCCTTGCATTGACGTGAATTCTAAAGTTCGTGTATCTCGTAAAAAGCTGAAGCCATCCAACATTGCTTCACCCTCTCTGCAATATTTGCCTTCTCTTCAGCCTTCACAGGTGGTTGTTTCCTTTTCATTCGTGGTGATTGTAGACTTAATAGACTTATGATAACAATTATTTTCATGAATGTCTTATTTTTATAGCTCTATGGATATCTATAGTCACATAATGTCTTAATATTCTTTAGGAATATATCTCTACCGCTGCTTGTACCTGTGCCAAATTGAAAGAAAACCTGCTAAAGGTTTTTGTTTAGGTACCATGACTAAGCCTTTTTTTAGACATACATCAATTAGTCTCTTGCATTCTTATCTTTAATTTTCCCTATATTCCTTTCGTGATTTTCTGTGGCATGTTCTTGATGTTCAGAATGTCCAGACTCAATAGTATTAACAAATCTAGCTATTTTTTTTTTATTTAGTTTCATCCTTTGTTACTGGAATCCTATTTTGCAATTATCCAGGTCTCTTCAGTCTGCAGTTACTAGAATTTATGTCACCAAGCTTCAATAGGAACTGCAGTTCATTCTTTTGGTATTTCCTTGAGTGTGGGAACAAAACTTAGAAAGTTGTTGAAAGTATTCATGATCATAATTTTGATTTTGTTATCCTCGTAACATTATTGATTACCGCAAAAGATTCATTGCTCATGTTAATAGGATCTTCTGAATTAGCAGTCAAACAATCACACAAACTACTTTTCTTTGGTTGAGTTGCAAATTTGCTTGTTTTTTTGTTGCGCAAGGTGAATCAACACTCCACACTACTTTATGCATGACAGCCTAAGGATATGATTGGTTGTACTCTATTGTATTTCCTGCTTAATAGGGGCGAATGGCAAAAGGAAGCTCATGGAGCCTTTGCCATTTTGCTAATTAAGGATAATGGATTTTTAGCCTATGCTTGTATTATCTTGCTTGTGAAGGGTGCTTGAACTACTTTGTGCCATTGTTTGGAGAATACTTAATTTTTTTTTTTCCATCAAATTCACCTCTCCTTCAATCAGGGCTTCTAATGCTTTAGTTCTACTTTTTCTATTTAGTGGAACATCAATAAATTTACTGTTCTCTGACAAGTTATTTTGAAGAAGAATGACTTCTATTGGTTAGTATTAATTACATTGTTCAATGCCGGAGGGTTCAATACTCGACCTTGAAAAATGCTGAAATTCTTATGTTCTTTACTGAAAACATATATTATTAGTCACATTTTATGGATATGACCAGACGAATTGCAGAGATGGCATATTTTCCCCACAAGTGGGTATCGCACGTCCCATGGTTCATCTTGCTCGAAACAGGCAAGCATCTAACGCTAGCAGAGGGAAAGGATCAATGGTTGTTTCAGTTTCCAGAAATGGTTTAATGCAATCAGGGAATGAAAATATAAAGGCTGGTTCAGACATAATTCAGATTCGTTCAACAAATGAGCTTTTATTTGAGGTATGGGTTGTCTCCTATTAACAGGATCATATTCGGTTCAGAGATATATTCTTGTATCGCTTTTTTATTGCAGAAAAATCCCAAAATTTTTTTTCTAGTTAATAAAAATCTTATTTTTTTTTCCTGAATTTTTATTGGAAAATTTTGGATTTTTAGTGGGTGTGCTGGCAGAATAACGAATCTTGGTAAAGGCTGGAGTTAAACTTTGACTTTCTTATTAGTTATGTTTATAATTTATTTGGTAAGTTTACTATTATTTTTTTTTTCTTATTATCTTTTGTGATGTTGTGATGATATATGACAGGTGCAGAAGATATGTGGTAGTGACAACCCTGATCTGAAACGTCTACAACAAGCAAAACATATGCTCAGAGTAGGTGGTGCATGTTGATTGTCATTCCATTTTCATTGGCTGTTGCATGCTTTACAGTTTCCACTTCATATGATCTGAGTGTCATGTATGATTCTGCCATATAAACTGAACTAATAGTGGCCCTAGGATTTGAGGATTACAATATAATCATTAGTTTTCTATCCCCTGTGCAGGAACATGAGAAAGCCCTTATGGATGCAATTGAAAAAATTGCTTATGTGCCAGATAGGAGTGAGTCCACTGAAGAGCCTGATCATGATATTGGTCACTGGCAAGTTGAGAGGGTAACACAAAGTGCTTCAGGCAATGCAGCAGGACATGGCATTCCATGTATTGATCTCCAAGACAGTGAATATGATTAAGAGGTTGGTAGTCACATCTTATGCAAACCGATAACCGCTCCCTGACACTGCTAAATCATTGGCCAACAATGCATAGTTCTGTAAATGATGCAAGAATATCCTTGACATACACTGGGAATCTGACAACTGTTTCCTGCAGTTTGATAATAGATTTTTCAAGATATGCTAGTGTAGGTATTATACAACTCTGTGGTTACCTTGGCATTGTTTTGTTGCCAGTGCATATATGCTAACTGCTGTGTTCTGTGTGCATAGCACAGCAAAGATTTACAGTTCAGATTAAAGGCTGAATTTTAACATACAAGTAGTAGGATCATTTGCTCATTCATTAATCAGGAAAATTTCAGCTTTGAGCTTGTGCGTTTTGGGTATCTTGTTCATGCTGGCTAGTCAATTCTTATAAATTAATTATGTTGACTTGACTACCAATTGGTGAGTTTTTCTGCCACTCTGTTTGATAGGCCTGACCTTAAAATTGTTTTGGGTGGGCCCTTCCGTATCCATATTCTTATCCTAATGAACTTTGTGGTTTTTGAAGTCTCACAATTATTTCATATTTTTATTTATTTATTAAATTTGTTTGGTGAATTTCACAAATAACTTGTCTCCGCATGTGACGGAAATTAATGAAAATGGATACTGGCAAATTTTTATTTGTGGGATTTGAAATATCTGATTAAAAAAAAATATTATGTGTGTGTTTTTGAAATTAGGCCTTCTGGATTCATCGGTGGGTACTGGTTACTGTCATTGCTTCAAAATCAGTATTCTTTTTCTTTTTGTGGACTCATTTAGGCAGGCAGGCATGCAGGTAGGTAGGATGGGAGATATTGATGATTGTGCTCATTTTATTTATTTTTTTTAATATTTATTTTTATGGGAGCCATGAATTTCACAAGGAAGAAATTAGTCCACCCAACTTCTCAATTTGTTGCACCCAAAGACTGCAACATTGATGGTGTTGTAGAGATTCCATAATTGTGTGGTCTATAAATTATCAGGTGTGACAATTTGTTATTGCTTCTGATTGATTACACATCATATATGGTTTTATTTGAGCTTTGTTTTTGTGCCTGTTTTTTGAAAGCTTTTAAACCAGTGGGTTAAATTAATGGGTTCAAGTTAAAAGATGCTAAACAGGAATGGTTGTTATCTGTGGAGTTTGGAATTTGTTTAGTAACAATTATTACTATGTATATATAAATATTAAGACAAATCATTTTGAAGGTGAACTTAATTTTGTGGGTTTGAATAATTTCCTGGAGCAGTTTTTATTATATTTAAGATGTTCTATACACTTTGTTGGGCAAGCTAGTTGGTATTATATTTCTACGAGTATCTACACCTTAGCTATTTTTCTACAGTTTTTTTTTAATCTATTATTTTGGCATCATATAAAGATAAAATAATTTATAATTTAATACAAAATTTACCCCAACTTATCTTTGTAAATATTCCTTTGAGAGAGTTTGGATCTTGGATGTGGAAAGCTCTACCACGTGGTCTTGGTGTTAAATGTGATTAATTTTACACCATTATCGCTATTCATTATTTTTAAATTATTATATACAGAATTTAGTTGTAAAATAATAATTTTTAATTTATTTAAAAATGAAACATATTATGTAAAAACATAAATAAATTGAGTATAATTCATAACATTTAAAATTAAAATTGGAAGATGTGATAGCTTTTGTGATTTAAAACCTAAGTAAAATTTGACTTTAAATATAAACTGTAGGTCGAAAAAATAGATATGGAGCTTGGTAATGGAAGCCGATGATGAATCCGATAAGTTTCTGTTAGTGTTTCCCTTGCACCAAACTCATCTATAATTTATATATATATATATATATATATCTATCTATATTCACCCATCTGTTCCATCTCCCAAAAATATATTCCAAAAATCACTCACTTCCAATTGTATCGTATATAAACTTTTAGAGATAGAGACGTGACGGGACACTTGCTATAACATGAAAAGTTTTGGAAAAAATTTCTTGAATGTGAAAGAGATAATATGTTTGGTGTCCGTTGATGATTAACCCAATTTATATCGACCATATAATTCTTAGCAATAATTTATCGATAAATAATGAATTTTATAAGCTTAATTATTTGATTGATAATTACCGTCCAACATCCAACTTTTGTAGCCAAGACACCTATAATTTTATTTAATTTCTCAGGGGGGGGGGGGATTTCCTCATAAGTTCCATCTCCCAAAAATGTCGAAAATCACCCACTTCCAACATTATTATCATATCTAAATTTAACATCTCATCTTTTAACAACACATTTTGCTTATGTTATCCATATTATTTATAGAAAAATAATAATTATCATTTAAATTTATTTACAATTTATATTGTAGATTGGAGTGTGAGAGACATAATCAATCATGGTAGTGATTATGTTAAGAAGATATTTGAGATCATCAGTCATGGTGCTGATTATGTTAAGGAAATATTCATGGTGCTATTTACGGCAATAAGATAATGGTGCTATGGATTGAAGATTGTTATACGGTTAATTATGAAGATAATTGGGAGTAACTTGAGGAGAAAGTTAGGGTGATTTTTCATTCATAATCTCTATATAAAGGTTCAAACCTTTTTGTAATGAGACACATCTCTACACATATACAATTCAGTTTTCTTCTCATTGATTCAAATGCTTTCTCCATATTCAATTTGCTTTTCATGGTACCAGAGCTACTTTTCAGTTTTCTCCCGAATGTGCATCATCTTGGGAATATCTAATATTTTCCTTCTATTTTATTTTCTCATATACATCTACATTTACATAAATAATTCCCAATTTCATCTTCCTCATCTACATCCAAAGCATAAATTCCATCTCCATCAACTATTCCAATACCAACAACAAAATAAAAAACCACCTTTTGTTCAAGAACTTACCACTGCTATCATCAGCAACAGAAAAATCCCTGCTATGAGGACATTTGCAAATGCTGTGGTTGAAGTCATTCTAAATTGTCGCAATGGCTATACTCAGCATTGTCGTTGATGTGGGTGAATTAATCATTTTGTTGTCCAATGTAAGGCCAGCTTTCATGCAAATGGGACACGACTTTCGAGCTCTTAAGTACCACGGTGTCCTTCTACTTCAACATCTTTGACAACTACATGTTCCTGTTGTGGGAGAACAAATCATCCTCTTGCTCAATGTAAAGCTGTGTATCATACTAATAGAACTCATATTTCTAGTACTCGCACAACAATAATTGTTGCAACACCTAACGCAGAATCCACATCTAATTCTTCTAATAAATTTACACTTTCTTTGGATGACCTTTGATACGCCCTTTGCGTATTGACAATGCCCCTTGCGTGTGACCCGCAAGTGCACGGGTTTGTCGAAGTAATAAATCCCAAGTGAGTGGGGTATTGTATCCATAGGGAGTAAGGAATTAAAATACCAAAATTGCTACTTAACCAAGTGAAGATGAATAACGATTGTGTTGATAAGATGTGATGTAAACAGAAATAAAAGAAACAAGAATGAGAGGCACAAGTAAGTGAGAGGAAAGGTAATTGATAGAAGTGGGGTACTCGGACAATACTCCCTTAGGACTAATGTTTCAAGTGCAAGATCTACTATTATACTTCCTAACTAATGCTTAATGAGTCGTGGAAATCCTAAAGCACACGGTCCCAAACCTAAGGTCAACTGTGACTAACTCTACACTATGTCCCGGCGGAGAAATCGCTCAGTCTCAACACCTCACACTGTGTAAAGTTGCAAGGAGTTCTTGGGATTCCAAGTGATAAACTCTATTCTTATGTGTAGATCCAACCCTTTGGTCCAGGCGAAAGACCCCTAGTCATAATTAAGCCCTAGAAACTAAAGTCACTTCAACGCTTCACTCTGTTACTTGCGCAACTAAGCACCAGCGGAGTTCATCCTTTAATTCTTTACTCTATTGTAACCGAAAATAACTCTAGCAATTGGAGGTAGGATAAATCACACCGGAGGGGAAAAGGGACGCTCCGCTACCTCTCGACTCACTCTCTCAACCCTCTCCCATCCACAAAGGTTACTAAGATGAACTCTCAACCCTAGTGTCACTCTAAGGGAGAAATCATTCAACAAGCATTCAAGATTGAAACTCAATTAAAACATCAATTAAGGAAAGCATAATAAAAATGTCAAAGAAACAATAACATCCTAGGATTTATAAAATCCAAGTACCCACTAGAGGGTTTAGCTCTCCATAGAGCAAGATACAATCAATAATGAAATCGAAAGTAAAAACAAGTAATCCATAGAAAAACCCCCTCGGTATTCGTGTCGATGGTCTTGTGCAGTAGCCTTGTCTTCTCCAAAAGTTCCGTTGTCCGGCCTAGGGCACACCTCGCCGGATCAATGCCGACGAAAGCTCCCCCAATAACCTTCTTCCAAGCGGAGCGCGGTGCCAAAAACCTCTCAAAACCCTAACCGACAGCCTCCCAAAAGATAGAGAAAAGTTGGAGAGAAGGGTCAAAAGATTCTCCAAAAATCGGGCTGAATCGCGGTTTAAATAAGGCTGGATTCGGGCATCCACACACCCCTGTGGAATTTCCACACAGGCGTGGGGCATTTCCACACACCCGTGTGGATTCTTTGGAAACCTGATTTTCAGCCGGCTGTGAACAGTAACTGCTATATTGTATTGCTACAGTACTTGCTACCGTGCTCTACCAAAACACTCCCAATTCCACACTTTTCATCTAGGCAACATAAACGGGCACAAGTTTATGCCGTAGATCGCAACTCTTCTTCAATCAAAGTCCTCATTGGTGAAGATCTTACTATCAATGCAAAAGTCGGGATACACAAATGTGATTGCCTTCGTACCTCTCCAACTCATTGTAATTCCTTAACTACATGGAGGTTGGCACACATTCATGTATCTTAGAGCCCCACTTGTGTCTTCCAAGGTTGTCAGACCCAGACCGGCCCGACCGGTTCAACCGGAAAAACCGGGAATCGGCCATGTGGCAGGCTCGGATTTACCCCATTGAACCGGATATGAAAAAACCCGGTGTTAACCCGGTGATCCGGGCTGTTCAACCGGGAACCGGTTGACCTGGCCTGGTCAATCGGGTCACAATGTTTAAATTTTGTTTACAATATTTAATAATTTATTATTATTATTTCATTAAAAACCACAAAATCGTGTATATTTATTAATATTAATTTATAATTTATAATCAATAAATAGAATTACAATATATATATATATCATAAACATACCAACAAAAATTAACATTTAAAAATAAAATCTATTAATATGTTATGTACATACTTTCTAACATTTAAATTTATTAAGAAAATAAAACAATAAATGAGTGTAATTTTATTATAAAATATAAAAAAAGTATTCTAATTAAATAAAAAATATAAGAAAATTTAAAACAAAATAAAACCTCAATTGAGATATAAAAATTTAGTAAATTAAATTTCTTATTTATTTTAACAAAATCAACCAATACACAAACAAATAAATAAATATCGCCGAGAGAAGTTCGATAATTATATATTAATATATTAAATTTATAAATATTTAAAAAATATAAAACTAAATGACATAATTAGAAAACACTACTGTATATAAGGTCATTTATCAATTTAAATATCAAATTTGAGTAGTTTTTAATATTATAATTATAGTTTTAATATTATATTTGCTAATTATTAATTATTATAATATTTTTTATATTTTATTATTGACCCCGGTTCAACCTCGGTTCGATCCGGTCGAACCCATTGACCCCTAACCCTTGGGCTTAGCCGGGTCATTGCCCGGGCCGGGTCTGACAACCTTGGTATCTTCGCATTTGTTCCTTCCAAGATTGCACCAAATAGTGCGTTCACGATCTACTTTTGACTTCTTTTCTTAATACTCAGCTTCACAACTCTAAATGCCCAAAAGAACACAAATACACATGTATTAGCACTTAAACCTGATAAAAGTAATGCTCATCGTAATTAAAGAACACTTCGCGTTCTTAATACACAAGCACTTATCAAACCCCCGACACACACACACACACACACACACACACACACACACACACACACACACACACTTAAGCTTTTGCCCTCAAGCAAAAAATAAAACATTGAAGCATAGAAGAAGGAAAAAAAATTGAAAGTGCTTGGCCTTAGGTTCACCAAAGCATGCAAAAAGGGCATTCTACAAGAAAGGGAACTTTCAACACTAAATACGAAAAACTAATGCTCTAGCTAAAAACTTGAATAAAAAAGGACAACAAACCTGACATCGTGTAAGTGTGTATAAACTCACTCAAGTAAACCCAAAGTATACTCCTCAAAGTTCTAAGTACAAGGGACTTATTTATCTACAAGCATAACAAAACAAAAGGATGGTAGTAGCTTCACACATCCTCTAAGGTAGCCCTTTCCGAGGCGGCCGCTAAGGTGGGTTTCACACTTTCGAGGTGGTAGCTCTTTCTAGTAGGGTAGTAGCTTTCACTCATCCCATGAGATAGCTCTTTCTCTCATTAGGGCATAACTAGTATCCGACTTATGAGAGTAGCTTCATACTTCATAGGTGGTAGCTTTTTCCACACTCAATGCACAACTAAACAACTTGTTTTGTTTATAGCAAAATAGAACAAGAAACAAAACTAATTAGTCCCTTAAACATCGAACTTGAGTTTCCAAAAGAGTTTCATAAGTGAGTGGTGCACAAATATTAATCGGGTAAAAATTTCTAGAAATTCAAGTAAAAACTAGAGCATGAGAACATTCAATGTTAAAATTTATCCTAAACTCAAGAATACAAACATTGCAACCAAGGTGAACCGCCATTGGCTACGTGAACATGTATGTCAATCAAAACTTGTGTAAAAGACATGTGCAAAGTGAACTCCCCCCCCCCCACACTTAAGATGTACATTACCCTTAATGTACACATGCAAGCACAATAGAAAGTATAGCAATCAAGTAAATATGTGGGAGTGGGCAATTGAAACAATACTCCTCTGACTCCTAATATTGCGTTTGATGGAGCTAAATCCTTGGGAGTAAAGTTCCAACGGGTTGTGAAACACACATGGCCCACATTGGCCGTGTCCATGACTAGTTCTCAAGTCCCATACTCATAAGATCATCTGCACGCATACACAAGGGGGCTCATTGAAGCTCAATAAAAACAAAAACAGCTCGAGTATATAAAAGATAAGGCAATGAAATACAACTCGAGACGAAAATAAAAGATAAACTCAGAAGGAAAATCCTTTCTGAGTATACAAGTCCATACTAAAAGCTGAAGTAAAGTACGAAAAATAAAATGGAAGAAAAGCAAGATGCATCAGGCATCGGTGTCATCCTGTGTCGGCTTTGCTGCTGCTGCTGACGGTTGTGGACTGGATCGATCGGTGCATGAACCGGTGATGATGCCGCTGGAGGAGCCGGAGGGGTCCTAGGTCGCATCACAAATGGTGATCCCGTGTCTCGCTCTAGTAGCTGCTGTATAATGTCGAAACACACCATTAACTCTGTATGCTGCACCCTCTGTGTCTGCACCCTCTGTGTCGCACGAACCTCGGCAATCTCGGTCCGTAGCACCCCTACCGCACTCTCGAGCCTCTCGAATTGATCATAGGTTTGAGATGGTGAGAACATGCTCACCGGAGATGGCTCCTGTGCGGCAGGAGATGCCTCAGTCTCAGTCTGCTCAGGCCGAGGATCCTGTGCATGACGAGATCCCTCTGTCGCATCACCACCGCCCTCAGCTATATCTGGATCGGGTACAATCAATACATGCACTCCCAGCCCATACCTGCGCAGCATCCCCATTTGTCTGATCATCTCCACATCCAGGGGGCAGGGACGATTGTCTTCTCAATCCCTCTAACCACATCTCGTAGACCCATTTCGATGATGAGCCTGATGCTCCTCCTTTTGACAATGTTTGTCCATTAAACTCCCTTCTTACTTCACAATCACTTCACAATCACGTCAGAGAAGGCTTGACAATGTTTGTCACCGATGATCCTTCTTTTCCGCGCTTGTCTCCACTCCAGATCTGACCCTCAATAGTACTGACGGCTGCCCTAACCTGCACCTCCAAAAAGAGAGAAGAAGATCCCTTTAAAATCTTATTTTAGGGCTTAAGTATGCCTTTCCTGATGTAAGCATGCCTGTGCTGATGGGCGTGCTAATAATCGTGCTTGGCTCCAAATCATAGGGATTGATTTCGGTGAAAAACCAATAAATCTCATGAGGGTAAGCGTGCCCGTGCTTGGAGAGCATGCTCGTGCTAGGAGCATGGTGACCATGCTGATATTCTCGTGAGATTTCCAGTAAAATGTATGGAGGTAAGCACACCCTTGCTTACTGACTGTGCCCCCTTAGCACGATGGTGCTAGGATAGCAAAACTATGCTTCTCATTTTTGTATAGACTCTAGTAAAACACACGGGGGTTCAACACACTCATGCTTCTAACAGTGCTTCCGAGCATGGGTGTGCTTCAGACCCTGCTTGTCCTAAAACTTGTATTCCAACGATGTTTTGCTTTTAATAGTGTTTTGCTATAGTGCTCTTCATAAACAAGGTTGCAACACTCTTCTCTTTAAGCCACATGGACGGGCACACGTCCACATGATAGGTTATGATGCTTCTCATCGTCTAATTATCATTGGGATTGCTCTTGCATTCTTTACAAAAGTCGGGACATGGGAGTGTGACTGCCTTTGTGTGCTTCCAACTCACAATCTAGCTTGAATTCTTTTGGAAGTTGGTACAAATCCCCATGTTTTTGAGATCTTGTGTCTTCATCCTTATGTTGCACAAAACCTCCCAAAAGGTGTCTTCATAACCTATCTTTGCTCCTTTTTCTTCTCTTAAGGCCTTTACAACCTATTTGCACAAAGAAACACCAAATATAATTTATGAGACATAAAACATGATAAAAATGATGCTCAATGCACATAAAACATATAAACAAACATGTTTACTCAAGCACTTATCAGGAAGTAGCTTTATTCTCCCTAGAGGTAGCCCTTTCCCTCGGTAGGTCGTCAAGTGAACAATGGTAAACCCCAAGATCCGACTACTCAAGGGTGGCTTTAACACTTCAAAAGGAGATAGCTCTTTCTACCATATTTTGCACACATTATTTACAAATGTCAATAGGGCATTAATTTGAATCTGACTTTCTGACAACCAAAAAGAAAACGAGTTATCTCTTTCACGCTTATTCTCTCTCTCTATTTTTTTTAACTCAAGAAAGAAATGGAATATAAACTATAATATTTTCTAGGATACAAGTGAGACCACAACTAAGGTGAAAAGTGAAATAGAAAGGGTTTCTGAAGCATGGGTGAAACAACACTTAGCACAATAAAGTGCACTAGCTCTAATGTCACCCCTAGTATTGTGAATCCCTAACAATAAGTCACAGATCATCCTAAGTCATGCATCATCACAATAAATACAAAGATAACCCTCCCCCACACTTGAATATTTCATTGTCCTCAATGTAAAACATGGAAGCACACAAACAAATAAAAGAAGACAATTGAACAAATTGAGGAGAGTTATTAGGGCTTTCCTGGACACGGAGGGTAATGATGTAGCTCGCAATGTGAATAGCTCAAAATTCCAAAGATGACATACATCCTTTAAAGCAAGAAGGGCAAAACATGAAGCTCAAAAATGAAAGTAGATAAAATAAAATGAAATACTAAAATGAAATACAGAAAGTAGTAAGATAAACAATTTAGTATGGGGCTCTCCTTGCTAACTGTGACAAAACAGAGTACTAGTCTAAATAGAAAATGAAATACAAAGTCCAACTATTTAACATAAACACTAAAATAAAAGATAAACTATCAAATATTCTCAGTCAGACTTAGACTATGTGGCATTTGGGTCATCTGAGCTAGGCTCATTAGCAGCAGCAGCGTCAACAGGCTCATCTCTCTAAGCAGATGCTCCCTCGCTCCCTGAATCATCTCCCCCATTGGAATCAGAGGACTCAGATCCCTCATACTCCAAATCAGCAGAATCAACCCCCATGTGACGCTGTGCGAGGGTCAGAGAAGATGGTGGGGGGAGATAATTGAACACCCAAATGGGCAGCAATCCTCATCATGTTCCTGCCAAGCCAACGCCGGTAGAGTGGTGAACTCATCGATGGTGCGGCATGGCGGGTGGAGGGTTTGGTCAGTGGTGTTGAAGGAGAGTGAGGTGCTGGTGGAGATGGAGGTGACACAGGCTTAGTAGGGGAAGCAGCACCACCATAACACGGAATTGGGTCTTATGTGCAATACGAATGGGCTGAACCATTCTCATAGCTCGGAGAGTGTCAAGGGTGATCGGGGCGCTACCACCCTTGATTCTCATACCACTAACTCTCCCTCGAAGACCCATCCCCAGGATGAGCCAAGAAATGTTGGGGCTAGTAATTATGACTCTCACTCTGGGATCGATCGCTTGATAATGAAAAGGGGAGTGATCTCATGTCCCAGGTGCAGGTGGAACCCATCGATTATGCTGAGTAGGTAGTCAAAATCACACTTGATCACGACTCCGGTGCTATCTCCCTTCCCTGTCAAAGAATGGCTCAAAAGGTGATAAATGTACCTGAAGAATGGCTCAAAAGGTGATAAATGTACCGTACCTGATGTGCTGGTACACCAAAAGTAGGCACCATAGGGGAGGCCTGCGAGCTGCTCTTGCCTCTCGCTTTCTTGAGCGCAAGCCCAGATGAGGTTGTCTTCTTCCTCGGCATTATCATGTGTAAGAGTTTAGTAAACAAGTGAATGAGCGGGAAAATGTAGCAGCAGAACGCTCATGCTGCATAAACAGCATGAGTATGTTGACTAAAAAAAATCACGGGTGTGCTGAAGAATGAGTCAAGAATAATATGAAGCATGTCCATGCAGGTTAATGATCATGCTTAGCACCAACGTGCTTGCCTAGAAATGGCCTAGGGTATAGCCAAGCATGGTCGTGCTTCGTACGAAGTACACCCATGCTTAGCTATCTTCTCGAACAAGGAAAATGATCAATAGCGCATGGTTTCTAACCTTCTTCAAGTTTCAAGCATATCATAGCATATACAACATGAAAAGAATGGAATGAAAGAATTTATAGAAGCTAACCCCACACAAGAAGGCCTAGAAATGGTGAAGAGTTCGTACCTTAGATCGAAGAAGAGTAGAAGATGGGGGAGAGAGAAAACCCTCACAAAAAGGGCACAAAAACTCGATGAGAAGAACGAAATCCAACCAAAAAAAGAAATTAGAGGTTCGGGAGGAGAAAAATGAAGACGGTGAGTGCTCCAGCGGTGAAAATATAAAGAAAGAAATGAAGAGGAATGGTCGCACCTAAGCACACCCAAAAGCACGGTCGTGCTTAAGATCCTGCTACCCCTCTCTTATAAAACCGCTAGACCCCTAGAGGATCATGATCGTGCTTGAGACCTTATTTAGGGCCATGCTTTCTACCGGAAGAATTGAAGAGAACCAAAAACGTAAGCACGACCCTGCCAGGAGCTACCTAATCGTGCTTATGCAAGCACGCTCACTAGCACAGGTGAGAGCACACCCGTGCTTGCTCCTGCAACCCAAATTTTCACAACTCTTGTAAACTGCACGGCCACAAGCATAACTGTACTGACTTAGAAACACAGAGGAGTTGCAAAAGGGAACAAATACTCTTTTGAACACCCACTAGCATAGAATAGAGCTTTGAAACTTAAATTCAAGCACAATTGAGCTCATAATGACCCACAAAATAGAAGAAAATCTCAAGTCTGACAAAATCAAACACCCATCAATGGGAAAAAATGAAACACAAGTAAAAGAAGAAAATGTAAGAACAACCATGGGAACACTTAGGTTGCCTCCGAAGAAGCGCTTGTTTAAAGTCACTAGGCTGACGTACCTCGAAGCGCTCATGGGGGATCATAAATTGATTTTCCCTAAAATTTCTTGCATCCTGAACACATGAGTAGGAGGTTAAAGTATCAATTATGCAAACTTCCTCTTCACTTAAACCCAAAGGATACATGCAAGCCCTAGGGAAGGTCGGTGGGCTAATGCTCGTCTTGTTGGCAGCAAGGTGCTTCCACTGCTTCTTGCTCTGAGAGGTCCTATGATTGATTAGCTTGAGTTCTCCCTCAGACTCTCCACTGTGGCATTGAGAGTGGAGCTCCTCCATGACTCCATCAGGCGGTTTTTCATCATCTAGTAACTCTAATAAGTCATCCTTCATCCACGTGTCCTACACAAAATTCGAAACACAATCATCAATAATATCTAAAGCATAACACATGTAATCACTGTCCATAGAGTGGTGCATAGCATCTTTCAACTTGAACACCACTTCTTCATCATCCACTCTTAACACCATTCGACTATCCTTAACATCAATCAATGCTTGTAAAGTGCCAAAAATGGACACCCAAGTATCAAGGGAACCGCAGCCTTGTCATCCAAATCCAGAATAACAAAATCCACAGGAAAAATAAATTGGTCCTTCTTGACTAACACATCTTTAAAGATACCCATGGGGTGATAAACTGAACGATCGACAAACTATAGAGTCATCTTTGTCGGCGTAAGCTCACCAAGCCCTAACTTTTGAAAAAATTTATAGGGTATCAAGTTGATACTTGCCCCAAGATCGGCAAGTGCTTTTTCATCAAGCATCCCCTAATAGTACACGGGATGATAAATCCTCCTGGATCTTTCTCCTTCTTGGGAATCTTGTTGGAGATGATGGCGGAGTATTCCTCGCTCAAAATGACAGTGGGAACCTCTTCTAGCTTCCTCTGTTAGTTAACAATTCCTTGAGGAACTTAGCATAGCGAGGCGTTTGTGCGAGTGACTCAACAAATGGAACAATAATGTGCAAGGTCTTGAACATTTCAAGGAACTTCTTAAATTTCTCATCTAGTTGATTCTTCTTCTCCTTAGCTGTATAAAGTAGCTTAGGTTGGAAGCTAGGAATCTTGGTCTCCTCTTTGAATTGCTCCTCATTTTGCTCAACATTACCACCCGTGGATGTATCCTTCACAATCGCCACTTCAGGTTCAAGAGATTCTTCCTTACACAATTGATTTGGGGTTGATGTCAATTCCCTTCTACTTCGCAAAGTGGCCGCTTTTAGGGACTCCCGGGGGTTGACTTTTGTATTGCTTGACAATGAGCCTGGAGGACGCTTAGCAAGAGTCTTGGTAATCTGTGCCACATGATGTTCCAAGTTTTGCAAGGATGCTTGTTGGTTCGTTAGTAATTCTTCATGTCCTGTGAAACGGGCATGATTTGCTTGGATGTACTTTGCCAAAAAGTTTCAATAGTTGGCTGGGGTGTAGGTTGGGGTTGTGGCTGCTTGAACTATCTTGGTGGGCCTTGCCCCAGTTGGCTCCAAGAGAAATTTGGGTGATTCCTCCAACCCTGATTGTAGGTGCCATTGTAGGGATTGTTTTGAAACTTGTTGTTCTGACCCACATAATCAACCTGCTCAGTGCTAGGAGGCCTTTAATGAGATGGAACAATCCATCCTGCTTGGCCTCTCCACGCTTCACAACTCATGACTGGTGCTTGTTGTTAAAATTGCATAGTATCTAACCTCTTAGTAATAGCTTCCCCTGTGCTACTAAGGTAGTCAATGCATCAACCTCATAGATTCTAGCAGCCTTTACTGGCTTGTTCCTTTCTAAGCTCCATTGATAGACATTCGATGCCATGTCATTAATAAAAGTATAGGCTTAAGCTAGTTGTTTACTGCAAAGAGAACCCCCAGCTTCTACATCTAACATTTACTTGGTAGCCAAGTTCAAACCATTGTAAAAAATCTGAATTTGTATCCACTTGACAATCCCATGTTGAGGATGCATCCTCAATAATTCCATATATTGTTCCTATGTTTTGTACAAGGTTTCGGACTCCATCTGTCGAAAATAAGATATATCATTTTTGAGCTTTGTAATCTTCGCAGGAGGAAAGTATCAAGTAAGAAACTTCTCGGCCAACTATGCCCACGTAGTGATCGACAGTTGTGGTAAGGAACATAGCAATTGCTTGGCCCTTTCTTGCACTGAGAATGGAAAGAGTCGAAGGCGAACTGCATCCTCAAACATGTTGTTCACCTTGGATGTGTCACAGATTTCCAAAAAGTTCCTAAAGTATTCATACTGGTCTTTATCCTGAAATCCATCAAACTGGCATATCCGTTGTACCATTTGTATGAAATTCGGTTTCATCTCAAAGTTATTCACCATTACAGGAGGATGAACAATGCTGGACCCTGCTCACTCCAAATTTGGCCTAGCATAATCTGAAATGCTGCTTCGCTGATTTTTGGCCATTTTTTCTTTCTAGTCAACCTTAATACCGATTTTTACTGAACCTGTATCTTTGAGATTGACTTGACTTAACCTTTTGTGCTATGTTCTCTCTAACTTCGGATCAGGACTCACAAGTAGAGAAGAGGAACATCCTCTGGTCATGAAAGAACTCCTGCAAACCAGTTCAGTGACCCACAAATCAAAAATAAAATAAAAATAAAAGAAAGCCAGATAAACTGAAATAAAGAAAAATGGATAAATTACTAGATAGTAAAACTTTCTCTAGAGTTTCCAGTCCCCGAAAATAGAGCCAAAAGCTTGATACGCACCTTGCATATCTGCAAGTGCACGGGTCGTACAAGTCATAAAGTGTACACAATAGGATTGGGTAGTCGAATCCATAGGGATTGGAATAGCTCTCGATACTCGCTCGTTTCCAATATCTAGCCAGTTTAAAGATTGGATTAAAATAATCAACATTACTAAAGAATAAAAGAATAGGAAAAGAAGAAGAAATAGGGTTTTTGGTTAAAGAGATAGTAGTGGAAAGAATAGTGCCCCAGATTTATCCCTTCAACAAATGCAATGATTAGGCAATGACTTAAGAGTTCTTCTTGGGCCGTGGAGAACACCTATAGAGGGTTTGATAATGTATGTCCTTGCCGAAGGCTTGGAGTGGATTCAACCCCTTTCCTAATGTGTGCCCTAGCTAAACGGGTAGAAATTACCCTCTAGACAATAAATCGATCTAAGGTTAAATAGCAACTTAAAATGCAATGGCAACCAACAAGGTAAATAGCAATGAAAAATCAACGCTAATGTGTCTAATCAACAAGTCCCTCATTAAGCTAGCAACATACAAGCATCAAGGCAAGAAGCACATAGAACGATAAGCTATATAAACAAAAGGAAGACCACAAGGAAGTCAAGAATCAATATCATTAAAATCAAAGCATTAGAGTCAAGGTTCATAATCCGAGGCATTGAAAGACAGTTAGCCCCTCATTGTCTTACAAAAAATCATAGGAAAACAATAAGAGAAATAGAACTTGTCCATTAAACTCCCTTCTTGCTTCACAATCTTGTCGGAGAAGGCTTGACAATGTTTGTCACCGACAATCCTCCTTTTCAACACTTGTCTCCACTCCAGATTCGGCCTTTAATAGTGCTGATGACCATAACCCATGCTGAAATCTAATTTTAGGGCTTAAATAACCTTTTCCCGATGTAAGCATGCCCGTGCTGACGTGCGTGCAAGTGACCGTGCTTGGCTCCAGATCCTATGGATTGATTTTGGTAAAAAATCATAAAATCGCATAGGGGTAAGAACACCCATGCTTACTGCCCATGCTTGGAGAGCACGCTCGTGCTAGGAGCACAATGACCATGCTAATATTTTCGTGAGATTTCCAGTAAAATGCACGGGGGTAAGCACGCCCGTGCTTACCGACTGTGCTCCCTCAGCTTGATGATGCTAGGGGTAGCGAAACCTTGCTTCTCATTTCTGTGCAGAATCTAGTAAAATGCATGGGGGTTCAACATGCCCGTGTTTCTGACAGTGATTCCAAGCATGGGTGCTCTTTGGACCCTACTTGTCCTGAAACTTGTATTCCAATGCTGTTTTGCATGAGAATTGGTCTCTTTTCAATACTTTTGGTCCGAACCCCAATTATCTGTAACTCTTGACAAACATACCTCAAGTAACATTGGTTTATCATAAAAATGTGCTAAAACGACAAGTAAACTACACAATAGGGTATATAAAATATCTATTAAAATGCACTCTTCAACCTTCAAGTCTTGATTGATCAAATAATGTCCAAATCTCAACATAATGCCATGTTTGCTGCTCCATTAGGTAAAAAGATGGTTATTTGATACTGCATGTGGAAATCATATAACTTTTGGTCCTTTGTTATTTAAGAACACATTGCCCATACCAAATATTTCCAATATTACAACTACTAATGGTTCCACCTTGACAGCCACCCATATTGGTAATATAGATACTTCTACTCTTTGTCTACCTAACGCTCATATTGTTCCTAACCTCACTTCAATTTGATTTCTATTTTCCAACTTTGTGATCTTGGTCTTGATTTACATTTTTCTAACCGTTATGGATGTATTGTACATGATCCTCTGAGGGGTCATAAAGTTGTGACAAGGCGTAAGATTGGAACATTGTTTGAACTTGAAAGTCTAAAAATTCCACACCGCTTCATTACTGCTGCTACACCTAACTCCAATTCCTATTCCACTTCCTTAGATCTATGGCATTCTAGATTAGGTCATGCATCTTTTTCTCATGTTAAATTGTTAGCTTCTACTGGTGTTTTAGGACACATCACAAATAACACTATTGAATGTTTGTCTTGTCAACTTGGGATACAACATGCATTACCATTCAATAATAGTGAATCCTCTTCTACTGCACCATTTGATTTAGTTCATTCTGTTATTTGGGGTCATGCTCCAATATCTACTATGGGAGGATCATGGAATTTTGTCATTTTTATTGATGATGTTTTGTGATATACTTGGTTATATTTGTTTAAACAATGATATGAACTCTTGTCAATTTTTCATGAATTTACTAATATGATCAAGACTCAGTTTTCTAGCACAATCAAAATTTTTTGATCTAATAATGCTGCTGAATATACTTCAGCTGAATTTTGTAATATATTAAAGAATCATGGCACTATCTCTCATAGGTCATGTCCTCATACTTCCAAATAAAATGGTCGAGCTGAAAGAAAACATCGGCCCATTCTCGACACTGTTTTACTCTCCTATTTTCTTCTGTACTTCATGAACAATTTTGGGGAGAAGCTACTCTTACTGCAGTATATACCATTAATCGAGTTCCCACACCAGTTTTAGGTGCACGATTCCCTTACGAATGCTTATATAATATAGTTTCTGATTATCATTTTCTTAAGTTTTTTGGGTGTATTTGTTTTGTTCTACTACTAGATTATGACAAAACTAAACTTGATCCTCGTGGTTGATTATGTTGTTTCTTAGGTTATGATATAGAACACAAAGGATATAGGTGTTATGATCCAATCTCTAAGTGCCTTTGTTTTCCCGCCATGTGATTTTTTGTGAGCATAAACAATATGCTAGTATATCGCCTTTTACTTTACAATCTTCGCCTTCACATATTTTCACTGATATATCTTTTGATCTATCACCCAATAATAAAGCCTATGCAGGATCTTCTCATTCAAAAAGTGATCCATTTTCCTCACCTTCTCTAACTTCAAATTCTAATGAGGTTTCTAATGATACATCTGTGACTTCCCCACATACATCTCTTCCTCTTCACTGATCCACTCGAGTCAGGGAACCTAACAAACAACTTCATGATTTTCATTATTACTATGCTCTTGCCACACTACATGAACCACATACTTTCCCAGAGGCCTATTCTAATCCCATTTGGTAGCAGACAATGTCAGAGGAATTATAGGTACATGACAAAACTCATACTTGGGACATTGTTGATTGACCACTAGACTCATCGTTCATTGATTGTAAGTAGATTTACAAGATCAAGACTTGGTCAGATGGCTCAGTGAAGTATTAGTCTTATTGCTTGAGGCTTTACTCAAGAATATGGTATTGATTATGAAGAGACTTTTGCTCCAATCACTCATCTTACATCTATTTGTGTTATTTTGGTTGTTGTTGCTGCTAAGGTATGGCTAACATATCAAATGGATGTTAAGAATGCTTTTCTAAATGGTGACTTCACAAAGGAAGTCTATATGAAGCCATCACTTGGTTCCTCTATGCCATCTAATAAAGTTTGTCATCTTTATTGGGCACTATATTTTCTCAAGCAAGCTCTTCGAGCTTGATTTTCCAAATTCAGCTCCACTATTTCACAATTAGGCTTCACATTGAGTGATCATGATCCTACACTTTTCACTCGCAAAACAAACCTGCCATCACACTTCTTTTCCTTTATGTGGATGGCTTGATTATTACAGGTGATGATGTGGATGGTATCCCAGCCCTAAAGACTTTTCTCCATTCTTAGTTTGAGATGAAAGATCTGGGTTCCTTAAGCTACTTCTTGGGTATTAAAGTTAATAGTGACTCTATAGGTGTATATTTATCCCAAAAAAAGTATGCTTATGATCTTATTGCTAAAGCTGGTCTAACAGATAGTAAGATAGCCCCTTTACCACTCGAGTAGAATGTCCATCTTTCCCTTTCTGCTGGTATACTTTTGGTGGATCCTACACTCTATAAAACCTTATTAAAGAGTCTTGTTTATCTAATAGTTACTTGTTGAGATATTGCTTATACCGTCTATTTAGTTAGTTAGTTTCTCTCTTCTCCTCGATCTATTCATTTTGCTGCATTTTCTTTGTATTCTTAGATATGTAAAGGGTACCAAGTTTCATGGGCTACATTTTTCTTTTGGCTCATCTTTGGATTTGCAATGTTATTATGACGCAGATTAGGCAGGGGGTCATACTGATTATCATTCTACTACTGGTTATTGTTTGCTTCTTGGGTCTCCACTCATCTCTTAGTGAAGTAAGAAGCAAATAATTGTCTCTCGCTCTAGCACTAAGGCTGAATATCGTGCTCTTGCAGATGCAACATCCGAATTAGTACGGTTATGATGGCTTTTTCAGGATATGGGTGTTTCTCATCATTCCAACATTCCTATTCATTGTGATAATCAAAGTGCTATTCAGATAGCTCATAACAATGTATTTTATAAGCGTACTAAGCATATCGAGATTGACTGTCATTTTTTCATCATCATTTGCTTCAACAGACACTTTGTCTTGGTTCTATTACCACTCAAGCTCAGAAAGTTGTTATCTTTATCAAGTCATTTTCTCTTGGTCAATTTCTTACACATGTTTCTAAACTCAAGTTGCCTTCTATGTTACCACCTTCATTTGGAGGGAGAGAGGAAAAGAGAGAGAGGAAAGGGGGTGTTAAGGAAATATTCAATCATTGTGTTGATTATGTTAAGAAGATAATCGAGATCATCAATCACGGTGCTGATTATGTTAAGAAAATAATCAGGGATCATGGTGCTATTTATGGAAATGAGATAATCATGGTATTGATTGAAGATTGTTATAGGATTAATTATGAAGATAATTGGGAGTAACTTGAGGAGAAAGTTATGGTGATTTTTCATTTGTAACCTCTAGATAAAGGTTCAAACCTTCTTGTAATGATACACATCTCTACACATATACAATTCAGTTTTCTTCTCATCAATTCAATTTGCTTTCATGGAGAACAATGCGTCTCTGTATATTCTCATTATTGTAGACTATTGTTACAAAAAAATTTACTAATAAAAACTTTCAATATCATGTAACTCCCTTTCAAGTGTATAAATCAAGGATGAGTTTGTTGGTAAATTGGACAACTAAATGTACAAAATTAGGCTCATCATCATCATCATCATCATCATCATCATCATCATATAAATTCTAACCTTAGAAAGCATTTGGATTATAAGTAGACTTAAGACTCATATAATTTTATCATAACAACATATTTTTCTTATGTTATCCATAATATTTATAGTAAAAAAAATAATTATCATTTAATAAAACTCGATAATTATTAAAGAAATAATTCCATGTCATTTTTAGAAATAGAAAAACATCTTATCCTAAATGCTTTTTAGCCTAATGTGTGTACCTTCTTAAGCAAATCCTGAGAACCCCACGTCCTCACCATCTTGCTATTGTTACTTGCTCGCTTCCCCACTGATCACTGACATGCATATCCTCACTGAGCCACCAACTCCAAACCTGATCCATCACAATTCGATAACTAGTTCAACTGCAACTACAATGTCAGTATTCACCTTGTTGTCATAAGGGAAGGGGGGATTAAGAATCCAGTAAATAACATATGAAAATAAATAAATCATCGAAGACTAAAGTAAAAAAACAAACACACAGATATCACACCTTTGAAATCAATCCCGGAAAAGCAACTAGAGGAAAAGCCACCATAACTGGAGTCGTCCATAGAGCTCTATTCATAAATTCTATTCTACTTCCTCTCTCCTTTGATGCATCTCTTATGTGATATGGTCAATGATTGGTATAACATTGGAAGCCTACTCAATTAAGAGTTAACAAATTACACTCCAAAATGAAAATTCATGAGGAAAGATTTTTAGGAGATAGAATTTAGAGTAATTATATATTTTATAAACTATTCATATGTATGTAATCATTGATAAGCCAAAGGTATTTTGATAAGTGTATACTTGCACATGATTTTATACACTTATTTGGCATGTATTTTGGTGTTTATTCGGAAGATGATATTAAACATGGTGTAATTTGTGATATCAACTAACATGCAGTGCATAATCAGGAGAAAGAGCTAAAAAAGTAATGTAGAGCAAGAATGAAGAAGATAGAGCTCTTTGATGTTAACAATGGAGGAACAGGCCAGACAAAACACCTTATGGTCAGCTTACGGCCAGATTTACAATCGTAAACCTTATCCAAAGAACCTTGCAGGTATGCTTACGCTTGTAAGACTGACTATAAGGGTTTTCCAGAGGAGCTTACAGGGAGCATTATACACCCGTAAGTTGGACCATAACACCAAGACAGAAGACCTTACAGGAAAAGTTACAGCCATAAGTCTGTTCGTAAAGCACGCGACCCATCATCCCAAACTCCTTATAGCCTTGATCTTATGCCTATAAGGAGCCCATAAGTGGCTAGGCATAAAAGATTCTAATATGGGTTTTTGGGCAATCTTTTGATGGCCATGCAAAAAGAGAAAAAGGGAGAATTTTTGGAGATCTTCTATAGCAATCCAGTGAGGAGAAGAAGATCACCTACCATCTAGGACACCCTTGGAGCCTTCCAGGAGCATCTTTGGCGTTGTTTGTGGAAGATAGGAGGAGAGTTCGTCAGTATCCTAAGGGGCAAAGATAGAAAGGGGGATTTTATGTTTTCATTCATTTCTCTTATCTCTTTTGGATTGTATGAGTGTTCTCCTTTAATGGAGAAGTTACTTGTTGGTGTTTGGGCTTAGATGGAACTTAGAGTTTACATTTTGATAAACATTGGTTGTGGATTTTGAATACTTTCATGTTAATTGATTAATTCCAGTCTATTTCCATTGGATTCAATTGCGTGTTCATATTATCTTGAATACTTGAGTGATGAATTGAGAGATCTAACTAGTATAGACAAGACACAATTTAAGGGGATCACTATTTGACCTAGAGATAAGGTGCTTTAGAGTTAAGATTTCTCCTCCCATGATCCTTCTGAAGGAGTTAGCATAGGATTTTATTCATAATGCAATCATAGGATGTAGCTTCAGGAAGAGATTCCGATTCCATTTCGTATGGAAATAGGGATAATTGCTTTGAGAGAAGGGTTGTCTATCTTTTGTTAGTTTATATGAGCGCCGTATAGAATTAGTTGATATTCACCTTGAGAAAGGGTGTACTATGTTTTAGGAATTATTTGTTCAACAAGATTGTAAGACTTTATACAACTATTGTCCAAAACCTAACAAACCCTAGGGGAAGTTTATGCCATGGAACCCCTTGGTCATACTTATTTAGCCATATTTCTCTATTTGTGCTTTGATTCACAATCTTTACTTTTCATTTACATTCCACTATTTTGATTAGGTTAATTTTTAGATTTATAATTAATACTACTATTCTCTAGTTCCCTGTGGACTGATAACTTTGCTTTTTTAGCACTCTATATTACTTGACAGACACCTACACTTGCGTACAGTAGGTGACTACAGTTTACCTATCATATTTGAACAATTGATACTTTGTTAATTTGGCTAATATGTTACAATTATAAACCAAGTGTCAATAAAGATGTTATAATAATCATATAATAGAAAATAATATCTTGATTTTGATTTGGCCATAGATGTATTACCCTTCCATTGACCATCTCATGAATTCATGGACAATGAAACTAAGGTCACTCTATTGTGGAGACCATATACTATAGTTGTGTGTGTCAAAAGGTTTCCATTTAGTCATATTTTATAGAAATAGATGCTTCTGATGTGGGGAACTTAGTCATAATGATATTATCTTTGGGAGATATGCCTCAAGTGCAATTGGTCTACATGGATGGGTCAAGGGTAATGCCACTAAAACAGTGACTAGCATGGAGTTTGGATTCAAAAGTATAAGGGAAAGTAGGGGACAGGAAAAGAGAGAAAGGAAGGATAGGGGAAAGAAAGGAAAGGTAGGGTTATTTGATAAACTTTAACCCTTCTTAACCTTCTCTTTACTTTACTTTCCCTCTTGATTTCTGAATCCAAACACATAAATCTCTCAATATTAAAGGGATCATCATGAATTTTAAAGCTGTAAATTTTTTTAAAACTTCATCGTTAAAACTATAATAATTATATATCATAATAAATTAAGGTGTTAAATTTATTAATTTAGTTCTTAATCAATTTTATATAATCTCAACTAACTATTTTAATATTAAGAATAATAAATTAAGATTTTAAGTATTTTAATTTGATGCTTAATTAATTGTGTATCTTCTTCAACTAATTTTTTAAAACTTCTATTTTCCCCTCTAACTTCTTTGATAGCTTATTTCAAAAGTAGTGTATATTTTCCTTGCTTAATTTATAGTTCATTTTGTTATTATAAATTAAGACCTTTTAATTTATTTTTATTGTTATTATTCTTGACTTCTTAATTTTAGAGTTATGATATACCTATTTATCATAATTGATGATAAGACTTGTTAATCTCTAAAGGGCTCACAAACATTCATATAAAGATATGTCATAACAACTTAAGTAAAATTTAGTTTGTATTAAATAAATTAGAGCCCTAATTTAATATGTGGCATCAGGCCTGTAATTAGCTCAAGTCATCCATGTTGGTTGAGTCATCTTTCCTTCAACTATTAGAGCACTAAAAAAAGTTATCAAGGTTCCTTCTTATGTCACTAACCATTGTTAGTATTGTAAATGTAGTGCCTTTGTGGGCAAGTTTTTGATGTTTGACTTGGCATTTAAGGAAGAGCTAAATGAGTTGTTGGTGGTAGAGCTTATTAACTATGTTGCTTTTATGTTAAATGCTAAAATTGGTTCCTCTAAAATTTTAAATCAACCCTTAGTCCCTTTAATTATTTAAATTTGGAAATGTCAGTCCTGGGCTCAACGGCTGTTAGTTTTGCCGTCAAGTTTTACTGACATTCCTTTTATTGTATGACAATATTATTAAAAAAATATGAAAAAGTAATAAAGAAAACATTCAATTTGAAATCCGAATGTGGATCCAAATTAATGGATATGCATCCACTCGTCACCCCAAAATTAGATCCCTACCTTTCTAATCCCTAATTTACTCCATCCTTACCATAAAATCTCTAGCCTTTATTAATTCCTCTGCTATCTTTCACCTCTCAATGCTAGCGATGCCTTCTAATGGTGAACGAGGAGATCCATCATGCTTAAGGTGCTCATCTTACGAAGTGAAACCTGCTTCAACCTATCTACAACCTTTATCGCCCTGTTAGATGCTCTCCTTTTCCAATTTGTTTCTTTGGAGGAATTATCATCCAAATTATTACCTTGTTCTTCATGTTCTTTATGTTTGATTTGGACTTTATTGAAGTTTTATGTGTTGGGACAATGCTTTGAGTGGTTGAATGCAATGAGGGTTTTGTGATAGTTGTGTTGTACATTAATAATGACAATTTTAGTTTTTTTTTTGTTTTTCTTTATGCTAAGAAAGTTCATTGTACCACTCTAATTATCTAGATTGATATGCTATGGTGCTCAACCTTTATGTATTACAGTTTATGACATTTCTTAAATTGGAACCATAACCTATTATTTCTCTTTTTTGTATTGTTTTGAGCCTTCTCAACCGTCTTATTCTATCATTAGTGGTTTCTTTCTATATATTAATTTTGTCCCTAGACAAAAACATTGGGTTTACGGAGGGAGGACCATTATATATATGATTTGTGTGTCTATTTGGTTTGGAGAGGCAAGAGATTATATATATATATATATATATTGTATAGTTAAGCACTTATAGAGAAAATTAATTCAGTGTCTGATGCCCCCACATACTTTATGGCCTTAGGTAAACTTTTTTACCTTGTCACTACCTTGTCACCTGGGGTGATCTGATGGTCCACTCCATTCCATGGTCCTAGTCGAAGCACATGAAATTCTTTTTTGTTCCTTACCCTCCTAACTTTTGCATTCCTTGTAATGAATTTTTTATATACTATGACTAATTACACTAGATTTCCATGTATTTATTAATTGTTTTGCATTCCTCTGTTGTGGATAAAAGCATCTTAAAGTCCTTTACATGTTTTGCTCATTTTGAATATGTTGCTTATCTTTGCACTTGGACAATTAAGTTGTGTTTGTTTATTGCGGATGATAGCATGACCCTGCTCTGGCTTTTGCATTCATTATGTAAAATTCTTTGTATGCCATGAACAATTACATAAATTTTTGTGCATTTGATTAATTGTTTTGCATTTCTATGTTTGGGTGAAAGCATCTCAAATTCCTTTATTTTCTTGAAGCGTGATATGCTCATTTGGATGTACTTAGATAATTGATTTGCATTTATTTGTGATAGATGATAGTATGGCTAGTTCTGATGAGTGCATTATTAAGTACCATCATGAAGGGAAGATGAAATATGTTGATGGATTAGTTGTTGAGTTTACTATTGATCCAGACAACATTTGTTATTGGGACTTGTTAGGAAACCTCAAGGAGTTAGGATATAATCTTAAAAAGTCTTTGACCCTATTTTTTATGGATGATGGGTAAATATTAGAACTTATTTGTGATGACGATGATATTATAGGTTTAGCTGATTTTGTAAGAAAATATTGGGTAGCAAATATTTATGTAGAATTGAAAAGAGTTGAGTAGGACATGCACATAGCAGATGTCTTATTACTTGATTTATAAATTGATGTGGGTTGGATGTAGGGAAGGACAATGATAGTGGCACTAAATGCTACATTTGATATATATAGCTCAAATGTCGATGAAGAAATGAAAGAGACACTACAACAAATTGTATTTTTAGTGATAACAAAAGTTATCACTAAAAGTAGTAATATTAGTCACAATTAGTAATGGTAGCAAATTTTATAAGTCATCACCTCCCATCACAATTACCTTCGACACTAACAAATTTAATATTTGTGACAAAGCAATGTGGCCACAATACTCTTATTTATTTCTATCGATTTTATTGACACAAAAAAAAATTTAATAGTGACGAATAAAATACTCACAATAAGTTGTTTTATTATGTCAATTTTATTGACAAAAAAAATAACAAGTAGGGGTGAATACGTGATTGCAATTATCCATTTTATTGTAACAACTTTGTTGACACAAGAAAAATGTTAAATAGTGACGAATAAGCCACCACAATTATCAATTTCATTGTGACAATAGTGTTAACAAAAAAAAAATACACAATAGTGATGAATAAGCGGTTATAATAGTTTTTTTTATTGTAATAACATTGTTAACAGTAAAATGAATGAAAATAGTGACAATTTTTTTTGGTCATTAGTAATATTTTTATTGGTGACCAATACTTCGTCCTTAATGTTGTTTAGAGATATTATCATGTGTTTATTAATGTCACAAGTAAAATTATTAATTTAATAATAATGTTGTCACTAAATAAAAATTATATATTACGCTAATTTTGACACTAATATAATAAATTATTTGTAATAAATATAAAGTTATATTTTAGATACTTTGATAACAAAATTCAAATTTTTAGTAGCAAAAATATTATCACATAAACAAATAAAAATATTTAATATTATATAAAAATCAATAAATAAATATCACCAAAATAGGCAAAATTCTAATTTCGAATATATAAAATTGGAAATTTGAATATCCAAAATACAATTATGAAAATATCCTTTAAAAAAAAATATTATAAAATTATCCTAAATTTAGAGATGTACTCTGCTATGCATTTAAATCTTCGTTTTAGCATTTTAGCCTTAACTTCTGATAGAATTTGACTCATTCGTTAGGACTTCAATATTATTCCCTCTTCTTGATACTTATTCTGCATATTTAAAAAAAAATAAGAATATATGAAATGATTTTATAAAATTTAAAAATCTAATTTAATTATGACTTTTATACCATTATTTCTTCTTAATTGAGAAGAGACAAGTTTCATGTCGCATTTGACTTTTGTTGTTTTCAATTGAAGAAAAATCATCAAAAAGAGAAAATCACATAATCAAAATCTATATTGTGAACTTAAGACTAAAATTGTCCAAAAAGAAAACACTAACCAACAACCATCATTGAAAAAAATTCAATAAACCTATTGTGAACTTAGGACTAAAATTGTCCAAAAAGAAAACACTAACCAACAACCATCATTGAAAAAAATTCAATAACCCTAACTTTGAAGATTCAAAAGGATAAAACAAAACAACAATTATCACTTATTGTGGTACCTTGTCCCGATTTTTGACCTCCAGCCTCTTTTTCGATTTTTGTTCATGTATTAGGGGTAAAATGGTCATTTTTCACTAGTGGCATCCTTTGCATAATTGCACAAAAGGTTGTGTGTGAAAACCAGCCGAAAACTAGGGGCAAAATGGTCATTTGGACTTATTTCTTTTTATTTTCTATTATAAGGGCATTTTGGTAATTTTCTTTTTTTAAAAAAAGGAATTTGAAAATCTAAAAATGAGAGGATAAGAAGCTAAAGTGGCTTCCTTATCCTTTCTCTCATTCTTTCTTCTTCTTCTTATTTTCTTTCTTCCATTCCACCGAACACCCAATCTTGTAAAAAAAAATTTCGACAAGCTTTTTCGGCGAATCAACACCTCTACTTTTTCCTCTTATTCTCTTGAGCTTGGTAAGGCTTCTATCTAAGGTTTTCTCTTTGTATTTTCTTCGCATTTAATCGTTTTTGATAATCTTTGAAATTCTAGAAATAAACCTTGGTTTGAGTTGTTTTTTAGTTCAAATCGAAGCCAGTGTTGTTGTTATTTATTTGTGTGTATGTTTGTAAAGAAATTTCGGGATTTGGTGTTGTAAATCTGTGAGAAACCATTGTTTTAAGGGCCGGTTTTACTGTAGCAGTACCGTAGAAAATCGACATTATTGTAGCACCAGAAAACCTTGGCCTTTTCTTATATTTCTTTGGTCCAAATCGAAGCCCTTCTTACTTGGAATTCATTGGAACTAGTTTTACTTCGATTTGAGGTCGTTTGGGTCCAAAATGACATCGTTTTCTCCTAAACCCCTAGAGTTACATGTTCGACATGTAACCTTGCATGCGCATGCATTCTAGTTTCCATTCTTGTGTTCATTGGTTCTTGGATTCCTTGATTGACTCTAGGTGGCGAAGCGTAATCCCAAGGGAAGGAAATTGCCGACCTGTAAGAGCGTCTCAAGGCGAGACGACGGGTTCAGTGAGTGGTTCAATTCATAATGGCATAGATTTAATAAGAGTATTATAGTATTTCTTTATGTGTTTTATAATGTAAATTTGATGATGGATCAGATTTCATTCGATATATATGTATATATAAAGATATTTTGAGCAATGAGGTATTTGGCAAAACGATTCTAGTATATTTATATGTATTTATCTTGGAAGAAGCATGTTTACATGTATATGTATTTACATGCAATTGAAATATGGTTTGATGTGCATTTCTGTATTCAAGAATCGTCTGTTGGATTCTTGAGCTGGAATCAGAAAGAATTGCATTGTCCCATTTGGATTTTGATGGTGACAGCCGACTTTAGTCCGACACTGCAGTGTGGGGTTCCACGGTTTGGCCTAATGGGAGGCGGCGTGGTCAACTCTGAGTTTACTTTGGTCAAGAGGTGCGCAGAACTATTGACAGGGGGGGTTCTTATATGTGAGAAACCCAGGGTCACCATACAGGGATCTCATGTAGCCAACATCATAGTTATGAATACCTTGATGGCTCTCAACCTAGTTGCTACGGTGGCTAATTCCGGGAGTGTTTTTGGGCCAATAATTAAAGATTGGTTTTACCGTTCAGTTGTGCAGAATATGTTATTTTGGATTGTGATGAGGGGGCGAAGCCCAACTGTTATTCTCAGGAGGGCAATCTCTCACAATAATTTATATTTCTTGATAATCTGTTACTTACCTGTACTATTTAGAAATTATTATGTTAATTCTTAATCTGTTGAATACCTGGAGCTACTTTTATATGTTATTATTATTGTGGTAATTACTATTTGGAATGCTTTAGTACTCTGTTATATCTATGCTTTCACCACTCACTAGTTAACATCTATTACTCAGTACTCTCCGTTCTTCTTTCTCAGGCTATGACGTTGGACTGGGTTATGCTTGCCAGGCAGTAGACTGACCTATCTTTTCTTCTTATCTAGGTTAGTTGCATTGTGTATGTAAATTTTATGGACCCACTAGACTTGATTTTTGTGTATTATTCTTATATTTATATTTGTACTTTCTGGTTGTATTTGGAACCCTGGCTGGTTCTGTTGTTGTTATTGGCTTCTTCTTTAGTCAGTTGTGTTATTGGCTTCTACTCTGTTAAGCATGCTTGAAGACATCAAGAAGTATGTGATGAACAGGGTTGTTGTAAAAAGAGAGTATGCAGTGAAGTGGTCCTTAAATATAATTGCCAACCTTGAAAAGTAAAGGAGCAAGTGTATAAAATGGCATGTTGAGTGAAATAGGGCTATAAGATATGGAGTTTCTTAGAATGATCAGTTATTGCAAGTTAGAGAAAGTTATGTTTTTAGGTTGCCAGACAAAAGTTGTTCTTATGGTAAATGGGACAAAAATGATATACCTTGTCAGCATGCATTGCCTGCTATTTTATTCCAAGGGGAAATCCACTTACTTATGTGGCTAGATGGTTCACAAAGGAATACCATTTAAAGGCATATAGACTATCAGTCCCTTGAGAGGTAGAATGTTTTAGGAAACAAGTTGAGAAGTTCCGTTGCTTCCACCAATACCAAAAAGGATGACTAGTTGACTAGTGAAGAAGAGGAAATGGGAACCACTACAAGGCAAACACAAAAGCAAGATAAGGCTCTCCAGATCAGGTAAGGTCTTCAAGTGTGAAATTTGCCATGGGGAAGATCACAATAGAGTTGCTGTATGAGAAGAGCTAGTTATGTAAGTTTTTTAGTGCTCATGATAATATGATTATTTCCTTTATTCATCCATGTTAGTTTGGTTTTCAAAGACAAAGTACCATGTCATATATGTGACATCTGATGCTATTGGATTAAGTGGCTGGGAAACATCACAGGTAAAGAATAGAAAAAGGAAAAAGATTAGAGCTAATAGTGTAAGTTTTTGAGTGCTCATATTAATATGATTTTTATTTATCTAATTCAATGTTAATTTAGTGGTCATAAGCAAATATCCTATCTATGTAGGTCACAATTGATGATGTTAGTTCAAGTGCTCAAGAAACACAATAGGGTAAAAAAGAGAAAGAGGAAAGATAAGAGAACTGATAGTGTAAGTATTTTACTAATCAGATTAATATGATTATTTTGTGGATTTTTTTATTAAAACTATCCTAACTATGTAGGTCATAGCTGCTAATATTAATCCAAGTGGCTAGAAATCATAATATGGCAATAAGAGAAAGAGGAAAGAAAGGGGAACTGACAGTGTAAGTTTGCTACTACTCATAAGATTTTTCTTTTTATTCCTAAATCCAATGTTAATTTAGTGGTTGTAAAGACATTTATTCTCTATATGAAGGCCATAATTGATAACACTACTCCAACTAGCCAGAGAACACAACGAGGAAGGAGAACAAAGGGACAAAACACACAGATGATGCATATGAACTAAAACAAAGAGAGCTTCATTTAGAGTTTTGAAAGTAAGAAATAATTGTGATAATTCTTGCCTATTGGTGAAACAATTATCAATACTGAATGCACTTTGATAACTATCTGTGTATAAGAGTTACCAAGTTGCTGCAAGCATTTTAAAATAGTTACGAACAAATAAAACAACTATGTTGCTTGTTGCAAGGTGCTCACACCGGGGAAGTAATTGTAGGTAGGGAAGTAGCACATCATTCATTATTCTTAACTAAAAGTGAATTACTGGTTAGTATAATATTTTTTACATAGTTCATTGGTGTGCCTTGTAGTTCTTTTGGTTATAATATATACTCTTTGTTGTTTTATGGTCAGAATCTGAGACGCAAAAGGTTTGCAGCAAGGGGAAACAAGAATAAAGAAGCTAATCACCAGATCCTCACAACATTTGAAGTTCTAGACATCTCAGCTACGCAACAAGACGCTATTGACATCTCAACTACACCTAATAGCAGAGAATGTCATTAGTTGAAGTTGTTGTGTTTAGGGATTTTTTGTTAAGAAGTCTTTGTATTTTTGGTTCAAACTCCACAAATGTTAGTCACATGTGAATACTAGTGACTTATAGGATTGTAAACATTTCTAATGATTATATGTCATTTTAGTTTATTGAGTTTGTTAACCAAATGTTATGTTCAAAACATCTACCTTGTATGTAGAAAATATTGTATTCATGACTATGATTGTATTTTATTTTTTCCCATTGAGTTTACATTTGGTTAATATGTTTACTTTGTGACGTATAGGTTGCATGTATCATTGATGTTGATCAAGGGCATTACTTAACATATGCAGTATAAAGCAAGAAGGTACTAAACCCAAAAATCCACTAAAAATTTTTATTATAAGAAAACTTCAAATATATGTAGGCATTCTTCTACAAAATAAAATCAGCACAAGGGATACTCTTTCATCTAAAAGATTAACTACAAAATGACAACACTGCACTTCTTTTGTTTCCAAGACCACGCTGATATTTTTTAAGTGCAACAAAAATGATAATTGATAGCATCTTAATTTAAGGAAAACATGCAAAGTAAAGAAGAAGAAAAGAAGAAAAATCAAGTCATCACCCTCTCATAACCCCTCCCCTCCCCCTTCTCTTTTTCCCCCTTTCTCTCTCTCTCTCTCTCTCTGAGCCCCCCTTTTCCCTCTCTCTCTGAGTCAATGAGTTCAAATGAGATCTCTATTGGGTTTTGTTCTCTAGATGGGGACCTCAAGCATGATGGACAATAGGGACTCAAATGTACTTGCCGATCAAGTAGTAAAGTGTGCGTGAAAACAGGGTATCGATCCACATGGAAGATTGAGATTACTAGTACTAACCCTAATCCTGAAAAATTATCCTAATCTAAGTTATGATGTTGTGCAAAAGAACTAGAAAACAAAATAAGGAAATACAAAATAAAGGAGTAGAGAAATTAGGAGAATAGGCAATGTCCAGGCATAGCACCCTCTAGGGTTTTAAGTGCATGACAAGGTTGTATAAACATGCAATTCTATTTGAACAGAGAGATTTTCTAAATTATACTAAACTCCTCTTGCAAGGGTGAATAGTAACTAAATCGGTGCAGTGTTGATATAGTTACCACACAATCACTTTACACCCTATGAAATCTCAATGTGAATTGACAAGAATTTCTTGAATAGATAATCATTCTTGTAAAGAGATTACCCATAATCTGAATATAGAATAGAGATATGATTTCTCCTAAAATCTATTCCACATGATTGCAAAGAGAACAGAAATAACTTGTCAAACACTCGGGAGGATTAAGGGAGAAGAATTCTCCAAAGTACCCCATTGCTAGGCTTACTCATAATCCTCACTAATCACAGTATGTCTATGCTAGGTGGGTATTTCTATTCATCACAAAGTACATCAAATATAATAACTAGGGCTTTTACCACGATAGAAATCAATCAATACAAACAAGTAATTAGATTCAAATAATATGAATTACAATTAGAAAACAAATAAATCATAATAATCCACAACCAAGGTTAAATGATAAAACCATAGAGTTTAACTATGCCCAAACATCTGCAAAATTAGCACTCCATTAATGGAGGGCAAGCATTCAAATTACAAGACATGAAGAGACTAAAACAAAGCATTGAAAACCCCCTTCTCAGTCGTGCCGAAGGTTGATCAACATTGAACGCCCAAAGACCTTCCGCAAATGCCGCTAAGGTAAGCTTGATGGCAACGATCTTCCTCTGCTCAATGATGGATTCGAATCTCCTTCAAAAATCCCACTTCAAACCCTGGAGATTCACCTCCCTTTTCCCCTAGCCTCACCTCCAAAAATAGAATTAAAGATTGCCCTAAAAATCCTCATCATATCTATTTATACTGCGTTGCTTATGGACATAAGGATGTGGTCGTAAGGAGTTGAAGATGATGGGTTACGAGCTTTATGGATTACTTACGACTGTAAGTCCCATCCGAAAGGTCTTCTGGCTTGTGTTATGGTCCAGCTTATGACCACAAGTGCTGGATCGTAAGCTACTCAGTGTGTCCTTGCGATAATCCTGACGGGTATAAGTTGTGCTTGTAAACTTCTCTTGATGGTCCTTACAGTCACAATTACGGGCATAAGTCCTACCCGTAAGATCCTATAATTTAGCTTTATACTCCTTCTTACGGGCATAAGCATACCCGCAAGGTTCTCTAGAAGAGGCTTACGGTCGTAAGTCAGGGCGTAAGCTGCCCGTAAGTAATCATGTTTTTCTTGTTCTTAAAATCGATGCCGAGAGAGCTCCATCTTCTTCATTTTAAGTCTAGAACACTGCTTTTGGCTTTCTCTCATCTTTAAGTGCTGTCCGAAGCCTGAGATTGAAAAACACACTATGTTTAACTTTGAATTCCACAATATAATTCTAATACATGCTTAATGAGTGTACAAAATGATATAAAATAATGGAACATTGTACACTCATCAATGGATATCTTCGTTTATGGTTGGAGGGCTTTGCTGGTGTCCAGTGGCAGATGATAATAGGGGAGTTAGAAAAGGTTTGAGATTTAAGGATGAGGGCTAAAGTAAATTAGGGACTAGAAAGGCAGGGATATGATTTGGGGTGACGAGTGGATGTGGATTAATTAGTTTATATGCATTTGAATTTCAAGTTTAAGGATTTTTTTTTTTTTACTTCTAATATTTTTTTAATAATATTTTACTATAGTAAAAGCCACGTCAGCAAAACTTGGCAACAAAACTAACCTCTATCAAGGCTGGGAGTAACATTGTCAAATTTAAACAATTAAAGGAACCAAATAAACCGAAATTTGAATAGAGAGACTAAAAAGACAAATCTCAAATTTTAGAGGTACCAATTTGAGTATTTAACTTGTTTATACCTTGTCAATTTTAGATATGAGAGCGTGCTTATAGGAAACATATAAATACTTGGAAATGAGACATGGTTGGAGCCATGCAAGGCATTTTCATGTTATTAAGTCTTACAAGTGCATGGACTGAAGGCAATATTTAAGTTGTTTTTCCATATGATTTTTTAAGTCCAGGGCAAGGTTGTCAGACCCGGCCCGGGCATTGACCCGGTTAAAGCCAGGGGTCAATGGGTTCAACCGGGTCGAACCGGGGTTGAACCGGGATCAATAATAAAATATAAAAAAAATATTATAATAATTAATAATAAACAAATATAATATTAAAACTATAATTATAATATAAAAAATTACTTAAATTTGATATTTAAATTGATAAATGACCTTATATGCACTGGTGTTTTCTAATTATGTCATTTATTTTTAAATTTTTTTAAACATTTACAAATTTAATATATTAATATATAATTATTGAACTTCTCTCGGTGTTTTTTATTTATTTGTTTGTTTATTGGTTGATTTTGTCAGAATAGATAAGAAATTTAATTTACTAATTCTTATCTTTTATATGGATGATGCATTTTATCAATAAATTGTGTAACTTACCCAATTTCAATTGAGATTTTATTTTGTTTTAAATTTTCTTATATTTTTATTTAGTTAGAATATTTTATTTTTATATTTTATAATAAAATTACACTCATTGACATAACATATTTTTATTTAGTTAGAATATTTTATTTTTATATTTTCTTATATTTTTATTTAGTTAGAACATATTAGTTTTATTTTTTTAATAAATTAAATTTTAGAAAGTATTTAGTATTTACATAACATATTAATAAATTTTATTTTTAAATGTTAATCTTTTTGTTGGTATATTTATGATATATATATATATTTTGTAATTCCATTTATTGATTATAAATTAAAAAATAATATTAATAAATATACATGATTTTGTAGTTTCTGATGAGAAAATAATAATAAATTATTAAAATTGTAAAAAAAAACTCTAATATTGTGACCCGATTGACCCGGCCGGGTCAACCGGTTCCCGGTTGAACCGCCCGAGTCACCGGGTTAACACCGGGTTTTTCCATACCCGGTTCAATGGGGTATACTCGGGCCGACCACATGGCCGGTTCCCGGGTTTTCCGGTTGAACCGGCTGGGCCGGTCCGGGTCTGACAACATTGGTCAAGGGTTTTTTTTTTCCACTCTTTAGGCTTTGCAAATCAATCTTTTATAGATGGAAGTAGAAAAGTGCCTATCAACCATCAAATTTGTAAATATACTTCCACTAGTATAATGCAATGATGATGAGTGTATTACACATTTTAATACCAACGAAAGTAACAAAGGATTAACACTTTTATAGCACCAAATGTTTTGAAAATTGTCTATATTGTCTCGAAGAGGGAGATATTAAAGTTGCAATAAGATGGTAGTTGATGGTAAGACTTCTTTTTGAGCGTTGAGGAATTACTAGAAAACATTTCATAGAGTAGAATCTTGAAAACATCAGCCAACATTTAAGGTGCTTCAGGTGGGAAATATGGCACTCAATAGTTGGATGAGCTTCAAGGTGTTTATTAGCTTCACTGATGATTTAATAGATTCTGATTGAATAAGACATTGGTGATACCTCAATAACGACAAGCTTATGAATTACGCCTACAAGCCATGAGATCGTAAGTCGTGTTTGTGTAGAGCCTATAGCTAGTATGCTTAATATAATATGAGTAGTTGATTGCCATCAACTTCATGAATAAAACAATATTAATCAGTTATTATAACCCTCTTTTTTAATCTCTCATTATAGGAATAACATGTTTGATAATTAGTTATCCTAATTCCTTGATGAAACATGAGATTACATAGAAGGATTTTGAAAAATTTTGAGGTGCCGTCTTATTTCATGGTTAATGGGGTGGATATTTATCTTAATCAGGAGAGTATTCAAAAGTATCCTCTGTGAACTTCAAGACATGCATCATTTTATTCTAGAGTTAAACTCGGGCACATACACCATGGTATTATGGATGCTTCATAGTTGAGAGTGATTCATATGTGTAGGGTTAGGGTTGATCCTTGAGACCTCAATTACTAATACTTAAGCATTCCCTATCCATTAGTGGAACCATTTCTCAGTTAGGTGCTTCTAATGAGGATAAAACAATAGTAATTAGGTGATGATGAAGCTTCTAATTGATATACTTTACATGAGTATTATGAGATTTGGCGTCATTTCACATGGTGAGTGCCAAGGAGAGTTTGACATTTATGAAATTGGATTGATGTCTCATTTTCAAGTATTTGGAAAGCTCTTTTCCCTTCATGGGTGGAGATTTTTTTGAAACTAACGGTGCATTTGGTTAGCGGGATAGAAATGAGAATGAAGGGATGAGAATGGTAACCATAACATTGTTTAAATAAAAAAATAATTTATTAGAAATGGGGAAAATGAGTATGTGGTAAAAATACTTATATGCTCTAAATATAAAAAAAAGATCTTAGTTTATACAAAATTAAATATTATTACTCTATTTAATCATTATAGTTATATTTTTAAAATTAAATAAATTATTATAATTAAAGTTTAATTAAATAAATTTATTTATTTATGCCATATTCCAAATGTCATTACTCACTTCAATTAAATATCTCAATTTAATCATTTTCCAATTTAATTATTATAATTAACTATTTAAACTAAATAAATATATATGCATTTATAAAATATTATAAATATCATTATTTCTTTTAATTACTATATTAAAGTGTCATTTAACTTAATTTTTGTAAGCAACTATTTGAATTAATGACTTGTATATGAAGTAAATATCTATTTAATATATTTATTTAATCTTTACTGGGAGTAAAATGGGCATTTCATGCCCATTCCCCCATTTCTCCCCCATTGAATCTTTATTACCATGGTATCTTATAGTCATTTTCCGTTTATTACTTGAGTTTTTTTTTTTTCTTTTCGATGGATCTCACTTGCCTTCTTGGATGACTCCTTAATATCATCTATAGATTAATTAAAATGACGTGTATGTAGTTTGAAGATGACACATCAAGGTGATTCATCACTCTTAAGCTTAGTTGAAGAAGAAAGTGATTTAATTAAGGTCTCCTAAAAACATAGACCAACATAACACCTATTTGTTTTTTTGCATTTGAAATGGTCTTTAAAATAAATTAACTTGTTAGTCCTCGACTTGGGTTTTTTTAACTTTTCAATTCCCATTTGATTGTTTTTTTTTTTCCAAAAAAATCCTCACTAGTGTTTAAAATACAAAATCTCATTCTCATTTTTTTTTTTCTTTTTATCTTAACTAGTTTCAATTCAATAGTGCATCTTCTCACATGAGTTCATGTATTTGTTAGCCAATGCATATGTGCAATGGTATCGTAAGACAATCATGGTAAATTAAAAATTATAAATAAAATCTTGAATTATAATTATTTTGATCATAAAAGTTTTGAAAAACAAAATCGCCTGAAAATTAAAGTTTCAAAAATATACAAATGTTTTGAGTGTTTGAAAATTCACCAAAACAATAAGTCGCTTCTCCCAATTTTTTTTTTTTTTTAAAAAAATAGATAAATCACTTCTACTAAAATAAAAGGGAACACAAAGGGAAACCTTCCCTTAACAGTAAGTAACAAGGGGGGCAACATAACACTAGATGTGGTACAACTACTCAAACAAAAGGAACAAAAAACAAAGATTCATAAGGAACAGGCTTCCTCAAGCCCTCGGCAGAAAGCAGCTACTCAATAGGCGTGAGCTGAGTCTCCTTGGCCGACGTAACGTCCAGCCCACCAACAGACCGAGTACCAAGGAAATCCAGACTACGACTGATACTCTTCATGGGTTCCTCAAGCCTTCCTTTGGTATTATCTGCGTAATTCGAGAACCAAGACAAGAGCATACGATCAACCTTTAGAATAATGGCTTGGATAGGAGCAACATTGGCATTAAAAATAGTATCATTTCTAGCAAGCCAGACATTCCAAACAAGCTTTCACAAGTAAATCACAAAAGTCTCTAACTGTAGGCTGCACAGACATCCTCCAAGAATCCCAAAGGCTGCTCATCAACCCGGGTGGTTCAGGTAGCTGAAAAAGATAGATAAAGTGTTCCCAAACTCGCCTAGTATAATTATAGTTGAGGAACAAGTGGTTAACTGTTTCAATCTCCGAATGACAAAGAACACAAGTTGCAGTTGGAAGCCTGTTACATCTCCTTAGGACAAGATTTTCCAAGGAGAGAACCTTATTCTTCCATGAGAGCAAGTTGAAGAGGTTGAGTTTCCTAGGACACGTACGTCTCCAGAAGAACTTAGCCACAGGGCATCTAAACCCTCCATCAATAAGAAAGCTATAGAAAGATTTTACCGAGAAAATACCATTTCCTAACATCAACCAACGTTTCGAATCCTCCACACCCATGTCAGGTGATCTCAGACGATCCTTAAAATGCACAGATTCCAATTTCACATCAAAAGGGGCACTCTCCGAAAGGAAGGCCAGATCTTGCACCGTTCCGTTGGGCCATGAATTGTTTCTGAATGCCTTTGGCCACAAGTTCATAGGAGCTAAGCCATTGAACCAACGATCCTTCCAAAAAAGGGTCGTCGCTCCTGAGTTGATGCCATTCAAAATGCAACTTCTAAAAGCCGGGAGACTACTAGAAACACCTCTCCAGAAATAGGAGATCCTTCCCGGCAGCCTAGGAGAAAAATTACATTACGTTAATCCATTGTTGAATTGTACAACCTTCGGACCACCCCAATCTGGATGCATCACAAATTTTCACCACCATTTACCAAGTAACACCAGATTAAAACTATTTAGTTAGGTCCAGAATACCCCAACCCCCTGGTCTCTGGGCCGACAAAGACATTTTTACCGGACTAAATGACATTTTGGATTATCAATATCGGGTTCGAACCATAAGAAGCCACGCCGGATGCCATCCAGCTCCTTGATAACCCAGTAAGGCAATCTAAAAATGGACATCTAAAACGTTGGCAGAGCGGACAAAACAGAATTATCCAGAGTTAGACGGTCCCCCTAAAGTTAAGTGTTGCGCTTTCCAAGAAGAAAGCCTCCTTCTCATTTTCTGGATAAACCCATCCCAATCTTGTCATGGGGGCCTTCTTCCCGTGATAGGGACACCGAGGTAAGTAACCAGGAGGAGATCCACTTGACAATTTAACATTGCAGCAACTTCCTCCTGAGGAATCGCCCCCATCTCCGACGAATAAAGACACGTTTTAGCAAAATTAGTTTCTAGACCCGACAAACCCTAAAAAATATAAAGAATAAGCTTAATAATCATGAGGTCCTCAAGCCTGCCCGTAGTCAAGACAAGAAGGTTATCAACATAATGAAGGTTGTATCTACTACTAAACTCTCCCAAGGGCACCCCCACTAAAACCTTGGAACTGAGTGCGTGCGTGAACATCGCACTTAGCGCATTCTAACTAAGACAAACAGTAGGGGTGATAAAGGATCCCCTTGACGCAAACCCCTGTGGTAACGAATGTACCCATTTGGGGATCCATTCACAAGAATATTAGCCTTAGACAAGACTAAAATAGTATGGATCCAGGCCACCCATTTTGGCCCAAAAGCCCTTGGCTCGCAGCAGATCTAGAAGAAAATCCCAATCAACCAAATTGAAAGCTTTTGTAAAGTCAACTTTGTAGATAAAATCCGGAAGCCTACGTTTGTGAATGCTGAAAATTAGTTCTTCCGTTGTAGCAATATTATCCAAGATGCATCTTCCTTTCATAAAAGCTGATTGATCAGAGTCCACCAGCGAATTCAATACCTTACTCAGACAGGTCGCCAGGATTTTTGAAAGAATTTTCAGAGAATAATTAATGAGACTAATGAGACGATAGTCCGACGTAATCTCCGGAGTACCCATCTTAGGTATCAGAGCAATGCTGGCCCAATTAATTCGTTCTAAGTTGGCTCGCCCATTGTAAAAGTCCTCACATAGAAGCTGTAAGTCCGACTTTATCAAATCCTAGAATTGTTTAAAAAATTGGATTGGGAAACCATCCGGCCCTGGGGCCTTATTTCCTCATAAGTCGAAGACCGAGTTCTTGATCTCCTCAAGTGAGAACAATCGCTCCAGGTGAGACAGATCAATATGAACCTTATGATTCAAGAGCTTCTGAAAGTCCACATGTAATCTCGAAACCCGTCTCTGTCCAAATTATTGTTGGAACCTTTCCCGGAAAATGTTCCTGATACCGCACGAGTCCTCGATAAGAATTCTGTTGAGACGGATGTTAGATATAAAGTTCCGATTTTTCCTCACATTCGCAATCGCGTGGAAGAACTTCGTGTTTTCATCACCCTTCTTCAACCATTGTAACCTGGATCTTTGTTTCTAATAGATTTCTTCCTGCTTCCAAATCTTGTTCATCTTATCAAGAAGCTCACATTCCTTACGCACTTCAAACAATGAGAGGCGCCTAGATTCTTTAGGGATGTCTAACTCCTCGAGTCCCTGCAGCAATGCCAGCTTCTTTAGCTTAATACAACCAAAGCTAGATTTCTCCCAGATCCGTAGGTTATCGCGCAGATGTGCCGATTTTTTGCCCAAAATAAATGCCCCACAACCAACCAGCGAAGGTTCTAGCCATCACTGACTCAAAAACTCCTGGAACCCCTCCGCTGTCGTCCATACCAGTTCAAAATGAAAGGTCCGCGGTCTGGAGTAGTGAATCCCCACTTCCAGCCGAATAGGTACATAGTCCGACCCAAGTCTCGGGAGGCTATTTTGAATTTTCCTAGGGAAATGAGCAACCCATGCTTGATTAACCACAAAACGATCAAGCTTAATCCAAATCGGATCTTCTTGGCCATTAAACCAAGTAAACCTTCTACTGGTCGATGGAGGTTCCAAGAGACCGAGATCATTTAAAAATGTGTTTGCACATCAAAGGTCATTGAGGTTATGAATGCCCGAGATTTTATCCTCCATCAAAATGATTGCATTAAAGTCCCCACATACAACCAAAGGTATGTCCATTGGACCTCCACATTCCTGGAGTTCCTCCAAGAAAGCACGCTTAATTGATCTCACAATTGGCCCATAAACCGTGGTGCAACGCCATTTAAAGTTGTCCTTTTCGGAATGGAACTCCACAGTTAGACTGAAAACCTCCACCCTTTCCAACTTGCCCGACAGAACCCCACTGTTCCAACCAATAATAATACCTCGCGCAGTTCCTTTCGCAGGCAAAAAAGCAAATTGATCTAGCTGAACCCACCAATTTCGAGCCACATGGCCAAAGGAATTATTTCAAGTTTAGATTCTTGCAAACAACAAACCCTGCAAAATGCAGATTCAAAAAGTCTTTGACTAGGAACCGCTTAGCCGGTCTCCCTAGACCCCTAACATTCCAAGTCATGATATTCATAAAAACCATATATAACTCGCGGACCTCAGACGAGGTCTCCGCTGAATTCAAGATAGGTGCAGAACGAGTCTTCTCTAACAAGAGAATATAATAGAGACAATCAGACACGGGAGTAGCAAAGGAAATGCCACAAGCATCACAATAATTCAACAATTGAGCATCAGTCCAATCCGAAATACGGAGAGGTTTAGAAGTACCTGCCGTAGTAACACCTTGGTCCAGTTTCTTTTATGCTGACTTCGACGGCTTAGCAAGGAACCCAGCTTCTTCATTAAACCTAGACGACGGCTTTTTAGGTCTCTCACTCTTCTAGTTCCCTTCATTTGTTCTGCATGAGTCCTGTCAGCATTCCCAACTAGACCTGGTAGTAGCTCCCTGAGATTCTTTTCAAAAATAGATACCGAATCATCAGAGACAGCAATACTACAGGATGTGCCTCTCACATCAGAATGGGTACCAGAGTCCTCCACTAACTTCAGAAGACAAGAGGTTCCGACATCCCTCAGCGTGGTAATATCTGTACCCGAGACCAAGCCCAAACCCCACCAAAAAATTGCCAAATAAAACCAGGGGGAGGTACCAAGGTTGGAATAGTAGAACCATCCCCAAAATCCACACTGGAAATGCCTGGCCCCAAAGGCCCCTTTTGATGGCCCAACCTAAGCTCCATAGCAGGCCCAGAGATTGGATTAGAGAGTGGCCCAAGTTCAATCCTTCCTCTGGCACAGTTCTTAAAACATGATCCAGCCTAGCAACAAGATCGAGGTTTGGCCCAACAGTAGAACTGGGATTGGGGTCATCAGCTGGAGGCAAAGAAGAAGGGCCTCGGGCCGAGTTGAAGCCCACTTCACAAATCAAAACCGGGTGTCCCTGGAACACATCATTGGTGCCAAGCACATTCTCCTGGCTTAACCGTGGATTCAGCCCAACAGTAGAGAGTAAGGGGTCCTCACCAACGTGGCTTCTCTTCAACTCACTGCCTTCAGCGGATCAAAAGGCTGTAAAGGCTCCACATGGGTCGCCACAGCGCCTCCACCCTTCGCCACATCAGCAGGCCTATCCTCGGATGCTCTGAACATGGCAAACCTATGCAGATTATCAGTCTTCCTTGAAACCCGAGAATCCTTCGATTGCCGAACAGTCCAACGTTCGACACGTCGAGGTCTTGAGATCCTCAAACCAGCCTCATCACGTCGCCCTTCTATGACATTCACGAAGGACCGAGCCAAAATCGGACTGTCAAACCGACGTCCAAGCTCATTGAGACCATTGGTTCGATGCACTGACGTCTGCGGCTGTGAAACCAACTCTACATCACCGTCGTGGGAGCTGAGCTTAACCACTGCCGGTAACGGCACCACGGTGCCATCTGTCCTGGTGTTGCCCAGCAAATCAACACTGACCCCATGACCAGAGCTCTCCGTAATCCTCAACAGACAAGAAACCTTGCCACTGGGGCAGGAGCAATACTCAACTACCCCACCCTTAGACTGACTAGAGGAATGGCCAACCTGCAGTTGCTTCCCCTTCACCTGCGAAGGGACCTCATGGGTAGAGCACCTCTCCGTCAGAAGAACGTCAGCCACATCGACCCTCTTCTCAGATAACACGTACCGATAAAGATCACGCTGAAAAATAAAAAAGGCATCTCGGTCACCGATGAAGATCACAGAATATTTCCTTATCCTTAGGCTAAGGTTGAGCTCCAAAGGGAGGGCAACCCTAATGCGCCGACGAACCAGTGCAGTGATAAAACGTTTATGCGGCAAGGGAGCTTGAGACAACGCCACAAGCTCATGCACCGGCCGAAGAACCTCCACAATAACGTTCCAGGACCATGCATAGAGAGGTAGATTCCAAATAGTAATCCAATGGCCCTCCCCCGACGCTCTCCCCTTTGCACCCAATTTCGCTGACCAGGGAGCAAGTTTCAACGAGCAGGGGCCGTCCTTAGTAGTGGCATTGAAAGTACTGAGCTTGTAGACCTCTTCACCTCCAACCGGTTAGCAAGAGGCACTAGGGAAGAACATTTATTCAAAGGAGTAGTGGGTCCGGCGAGCGATCTGTTGATGAGGAAGGGGGACCGCTTCATTGATGAAACTGGAGGCCAATAATAAAACCGCCACCTTCGCCAGCTCCTCCGGCGTTACAGATATATCCGGAGACAGAGGAAGGGAGATTGCAACTCGGCGTTGCCTCTCCAACCTTTGGAGGAGCCATCATTGTATCCTGAGGGTTAGACGTCCCACCCGGAGGAGCCTTGGGAGCCTTATGCTCCTGCGATCCTTTCTGAGAGCCCAAAAGTTTGGAACAAACATGGCATTTACGGCAAGGGCTCCGTTGTAGCTCCACAAAGCACCTTGCCGCCAAGTGACCAACGCCAAAACACCGCAAACACACCACCTGATGCCTACATTCGGCCGTTTTGTGAGAAGATCGAAAACAACTACCACTTCTCCCATTTTCAATTGCCCATTTGATCTTATGATTTAAAACTTAATTTTTAGTTATCAAAAACCTAACCAAACCTTTTTTAACACCAACAACAATAGGCTCAAATCTCCACATCAATAAATATAATGAAAAATGCAAAATATAAACAAAAAATGGAAACAACTAGTTTTCTCAAATTTTTATCTTAACATTTACAATGGAAGATTACAGTTAACTCCATTTGATTTTTTTTAGATACATTAAAACATTAATTATAATTTTTTTTCACTGGTTATATTATTTGTCCCTCTCTTTCCACATCATAAATGGGGTAGTCCCCTAGCATAGAGAGCCAATAGATCATTGGCCATATATCCCCACATCAAACAAGCCAAAATAACAATAGTACACCGATGGACAGTAGACAAATCCATGACATCGATAAATAATGAAGAGACACAAAAACAAGAGCGACCTGCCAATAGAGACAAAGAAGGTTGCACCCTTTGGAGTGCTAGGCTTTACCACTCACTTGTTTCATTCAAAATCAAAACTCACATTATTTTTCTCAAGGTCTTTGTGGGGAAGGTTGGTGTCAGGGTTGGTCTTCAATCATGATCCATACAACTCTTCATCTCATGTCCTTTTTTTATATGAATTTTATTTTATTTTCAATTTATATTTATGGACCAAAAAGCTTCGTATCTGAGTTATGCTTTAGTTTTGTTCACTCATGCTCTCTCATGTGTGTTAATTGATGATGGTACACATCTTATTATTTTTTTATTAATTTAAAAATAAAAAATAAATAAATAAACCTAAATTGTGGGTCAATTGGAACAAATAAAATGTTTAGAAATGCCAAAACAAAAATCATGCATTTCAAAGTGACATCATAAATTTTATTTGGATTGAATTTTAATTGATGTGAAAATCTCTGCATCATGATTGTCGATATCGTATCACAGTTAAACAGATAAGTTTTGCATCTTATATGCCATTTCATATATTTTAAGTGATATATATATATCAATAGATGAAGTTTTCGTGATGTGATTGTTACATTTTAGATAGGAAGAAATCCCATCTTTCTTGACATTCTTGAGAAAAAAACAGAAGACCAAAAAATGAATAATCAATGATGCAATGAAAGTGCTCAACATACCTTGAAAATATTGGAGATAAGTAGTTTTGGGAGGTTTAGGGCAGGACAATGCGGGGGAGGGTTCAACCAAGGAAGGTGAGCGTTAGTAAAGATGCGTGGAATGTGGACATTCTAATGCATTAGCCTCAATCCTTAAAAGTGGACAAGTAGTCTTTCATCATAATGTGATGAGCGGTTATACTAACTGATGAGGTGGAAATTTTTTTATTTAAAGTTCTTAAAAATTATGTTTTATGTATAATGAATTAGAAAAATAGAAATATTATGACAACGAGCGTGATTTACTAATTTGGTTTCGTATAAAATGGAAAAAGAATCTATAACATGTTTTTTTTTAATAATAGATGACAAGCACATTTTTTATATGAATATAAGAGAATAGTATAAGAATCCCGAGTGAACAGTGTATGAACAGTACGGTGAACAGTACTGTCAGGGGAGGGATTTGAACCCATGACCTCCTTTTTATATTTTGATGTCATACCATTAGACTATCCGATGGTTGACATCTATAACATGTTTTAAAAAGAGAATTCTTTCAATAAAAATTGATGGATTATTATATTTTGTAAATATGAATAGGTAGTAAAGAAAATTATCATTTATCTTACCATAAAAGTATTGGTGTAAAAATTTTATTGTCCGAGTTTGAAACACGCTGGACACAATAGCAATAACGAATCCTCGGTTATATGTACGAGCTTGCCACCCAAATTTAATGTTGATAGCTGAGAACGCACAAATGAATATTTAATTTTCAACTTTACACATACTTATGATATATGTGAATTTGTTGTGTTTGTAAAAAAAATTAAAAAAATAAATAAATACAAAAGAAGTGACACAATGTTGAAGTGACAAGAGAATAAGAAAATGAAGTTTTTGAAATATAAGGCTTTAGTTTTCCAAAAATAATGGGACATAATCATCATAAATTTGAATTTAGTAAAAATAGAAAGGTCGAGAGACAACATTGTAATAATGATAATAACAACAGCAACATTTATGATTAGGGAAATTTTCAATTCCAGTAGTAAATAATCCCAAAAGTTGTTGAGGCAACAGTAATGAAAAGAAAAGCAGTGATAGCAACCAATAATAACTATGAATAAAAAATATCATTAAGCATGAACAGACAAACATATAATAAAATGACATATATAGATATCAACATCATGAATTTCTAAAGAATGTATCTCTTCCTCAGCACGGTATTGAAATTATAATTCAGAGTTAGGAATATCCTTTTCTTTTGATGAAATATAAAACATAATTCTTTTATTTATGAAATATTTCAGTTTGTTCATGAAAATATCAAAAACAAAAAGATAAAAGATCATTTAATCAAAAATTAAACAACAGTGCACCAGCCGGGAATCGAACCCGGGTCTGTACCGTGGCAGGGTACTATTCTACCACTAGACCACTGGTGCTGAATTGAGATTGATTTAAAACAATATTTATATAAAGGAAAATATTAACTCATCATCTCTTTATAATTTTCCTTTATTTCTAAGATGCTCGTATACGATTTATATAAATATTTTTAATTTAAACAGTGGTTTGAGAATTATCATTTATTTAATATTTTTATATTGCTAAAAAAAGGTACGATAGAGTGGTTGTGATGGTGTATATTCTATTTTTAATAAATGTATAATTTTTTTTGCAAAGGATTATTATGAGAAAACCTAAAACCAAAAAAGAATGGTTTATAATATAAAAATAACAAATAAAAGAACCACCAATTGAGCTTAATTAATTTGAATAGTTTAAATTTATTTTTTATTGTTTTGATATACAATAAAATTTAAATGTCATTTTTCATACACTGAGATAAATGTCATAGTTTTGGCTTAAATCATGGAGAAGCTTATAATTTGTGGTCAATTTTTATGGTTATCTCTATGTCCAATTAGCATGTTGTTTCTATTTCCAGTATAATTGCAAAATGCTTTTATACATATTTATTTATTTATTTATTTATTTATTTTTTTTATACATTTAAAAATTTTACTTTTCGAATGAAAAAAATAAACTATCCCACTGGTCATTTAAATCGATGTATTTTTAAAATATTTAATATAATTATTATATTTTCATTTCATCTTTGTAAGCCTTAACAACTCAAGGGGATGATAAGCATCTAACAAATTATTTAAAAATATAAAAATATAAAAATAATTTTTGAATGTCATGTGTGGGTAGTCATGGAAATTACCATTGAAGTGAAAGTAAAAGAAATAAAATAAGATTTGATTGTGCTTCCTAAGAACTAGGTTTCAACTTCTTTCAACCCAATGGTTGAGAATTGAATCTCTGTGGCGTGCGAGAGATGTACATGAGTGTGCATTTGTATTACCATAATTAGAATAAGGGGAAATGAGATAATAAAAAGGGGAAAGGAATGGGTATGGTGATGGAAAAAATATTTAGTTGGAGAGATAATTCATTGGGAATGAGAAAAGTAGAAAGGTAATTTATTGGGCATTGAAAAAGTAATGAAAATATATGATTAAAAATTATTTTTATACCCTTATGTTGAAAAAAACCCTTAACGTAAACAAATAAATTTTGTTGTTTATAAAATATTTTAAATAAATTTTAATTACTATAATTAATTATTTTATGACTTATTTTGAAATAAATAAATATTTAATATAAATATTATATGATTATTATTATAATTAAAAATGAATTATTTTAACATTAATATATTTATATATTATTATATATATACCCATATATATATATATATATTAGTGACGTGTAAAATGGGTAATTTACACCCATTTCCCCCCAATATATTAATATATTATTATATATATACCCAAAGGTGATGATTACCTCCCTAAAAAATCATCCAAACATGGAAATTGGTAGTGACTTCCCCCAATGTTTCTCTATTTGGGTTAAGAAATTTTTTTATCTAATTCAAAAATATTATATATTTCATTTGTTTTAATAATTATATATGCTTTAAAATTTAAAAGAAAAACTCACCGCGCAGATATACCAATGAGCTAGTTCATATGTATATATTGTTAGTCTATATCGCAAAATTATATAACACCATCAGAGGCATGCGGAAGCATTAATAAAATTGCGATATGATCAATTGTTTTAATGAACACTCTATTTTAATTAAAATGTTTAGAAAATTACCTCGAGATGTTCAAAAACCTTTCTATTTGATGTGTTAATTTTGTCCACAGATTGTCGTAGATCACTTTTTAAATATTGCACCAAAATATGCATTTTCTAGATTATTAACCAAAATGCACATTTTGGGGAAAACTGAAAAAAGTTTTTCTTTTTCCTTTTTTTTTTAAAAAAATCGAAAACAGGAGATGCTCTTCAGTTTTCCATTTTAAAAAAATATATGAAAAGGTGAAAATAGGAGATTCTCTCCGGTTTTCACTTTTTTATTTTTTTTAAAAAAAGGAAAATGGGAGAGATGCTCCGGTTTTCACCTTTTGTTATATATATATATATATCCGTATATATATCCGTTAGTCAATAGTTAGTGGGAAAAGTGAATTATTGACCAGTGCAAGTTTGATCGTCCTTTTTTGTGCTAAGTACTGGCCGATGTAGGTTTGACCTTCTTACTTTATACTAATTACTAACCAGTGCAGGTTTAACTGTCTTACTTTGTACTAATTATTGACTAATACAGGTTTGATTGTTCTAATTTTTAACCGGTATAGTTTTAAGGGCCTATTCTGTACTAAGTACTGACTGGTATAGGTTTAACCGTTCTATTTTGTACTAATTACCAACAGGTACGGGTTTGACAGTCCTAATTTCTAAACGGTGCAGTTTTAAGGGCCTACTTTGTACTAAGTATTGACAGGTGCAGTTTTGACAATTCTATTTTGTACTAATTACCGGTGCAGGTTTGACCGTCCTACTTTGTACTAAGTACTTTATAATAATTTTTTACTAGTGCAGGTTTGACCGTCCTATTTTCTAATATTTTGAGATTTGTATTTTTTTTAGAAAATAAAATGTAAAAAAATTATAACTTAACTATTACTTTTTAATATTAAATTTAAAAATTTTTAAAACTCCTTAACGGCAGCCATGATTGGCCGTTGAGAATTTTTTTTTAAAAAAAAGAAAGCGAGAGAGAATTTTCCACTTTCTAATTTTTTTATTAAAAAAAAAAAGAAACGGGAGAAACTTCCAGTTTTCACTTTTTTTTAAATAAAAAAAATAGAAGACGGGAAAGCTTCTCCAGTTTTCTATATTATTTTGAAAAAAATAAAAAGATTGAAAATGGGAAAACTTTTCCCTTTTCCCACAAAACCAGCATTCTGGTAAATAATCCAAAACATGCATATTTTGGTTTTTTTTTTTTGCAATATTTTAAAAGAAAATCCTTGTAGATATTCTATTGCTGAACGAAAGTCTCACGCCTCTAAATCACACGCCGAAATAGAGAAACAGACTCCTCTACTTCTATAGCGGCTAGAGCTAGAGAGGAAGAGAGAGATTGGGTATTTTCTCAGTAGAGAATTAATTGATCCTTTCTAGGGTTTGAGAGAAGTCATATTTATAACCACTTCATAAAACATAATAAACATTATTCAATTATGAAATATGAAACTTCATAGCGTGATAAATATTATCATATGAATTCTATTAGAAATATGAGTACTAATGTGATTAAAATCACTTTTGTCTTTAAGTCATTATAATTTTGATTAATCATTCAACTCCACCAAATTCTAATCAAAATTTAAATTTAAGACAAAAACCCTAAACCAATTTATAATTTCACTCATCTCATGAAATAAAATTATAAATTGACAATTTTACTCAACACTCAAAACAAGACTAATTCTTAATCCTTTTAAACATGACTCCTTAGTTTCATTTCAATTAGCAATGGGAGGATACCAAAGGACGTGAGTGATACCTAGCCAGCCCTGTGGCTCCACGTCATAGCCCAATTGAATACGAATAAGTAGATCATTATGAACCTTTCCGATTATGATTACCATATGTGTATAAACGCTTCATTCTTGTATTCCAACCAAATGAGAGCCATGGTAATTGTCAAACTCACTAAATTCGATCGTATGCAAATAACCATAGTATAGTAAGATTATCAAACCACCCTTCATGTCACACACAGTTAGTTTGACTGTCTTGACCAAGGTCTTCTAATCTCACATACTTATAATTTCATAAGATACTAACTCATTTACTTCTGAGAAAAAGAATTTTTTCCTGGTGATCACTCGCAACTGCTACTTGTCCGACATAGCCGCACTTTGAGGTTGACCCTACCAAAAAGTAAACTAAGTCTAACGATTCTGATAACAAACTAGACGTCATAAGCACATTATGATCATGATACTCTAGGTCTAAGGTCTACTCATATGATCATAATCAACAATCTTAATCATTGATTATCAAAGAATAAAACCCATGTGATTAGATTGTTGAGAGTCATGTTTGAATACACCAATCCTAGTGATGCATTTATGACATATGCTTCTACTATTCTATAGTGTTCAACTAGCAGTCTTTGTCAAAGTATATGCCATATAAATGAAATCCTTATGAAACTTTGACGCCCAATTAAAGATTCTCCAATTTGTGAACTATTTAAGTGTATAAGTAATAAACCCTTCTAGTACCTTCCTCTTTATCGTACAAATAGAAAAAGGTTTAACTTAATACACATGGACTATGATGTTCAAAACTAATTGAAAATGTCATCACAAGATTTATATGAACATCAAAATAAATGGCTATTATTAATAATAAGAATATATAATACAAATGAAATGTTCTAATACAAGTATCCTATTTGGCATTCGAGGGCATAATCCTAACATATATATGCCAATATTTTATTAAAGACTTGTTTGGCTACTTATAAGTAGCTGTAATATATATGGTTTTATATGTAATTAGCTATTTGGTTTATGTAAAAGCTCTGCTTATATATAAATGGACTTAAATCTCACCCACTTTTATAGTATTTCAACTTACAATAAATTTTTCTTGTAAGTTGAAATGCAATAAAATAAATATATTCGCTCACTATCATATTTAATTATAAAAACATATAATAAATTTCATTTTCTTTAAATATAATCATAAAAACATTTTTAAGTCATAAAATTAAAAAAATATTAAATATTTTTATAATCAAGTTGAAATATAGTATTTTCACTCACAATATAATTTTATTTATTGGTGACCAAACAACCCTTAAGAACAAGTTACATACATGGGATAAAAATGGGAGAAAACAAAAGATTAACAACAAAAATAGAATTACTAGAAATATAATTTTTAAACCAGAATATATGCAATTTCTGTTTAATTGACAAATAGTGATGTTGTTGGAGTGTAACATTAACATGGTTGGTTAACTAAATATCTTATATTATCAATTGCCCTTTTATGAAAATGACTTTATCTAATTGATGTCAAATATATCAAAATTCATACCATTTTGATTCAAATAGCAAAGTTGTTATTTATATATTTATATATATCTACATACCTACATTCAAAGATAGTTGTATATTATTTTCCTAAGCAAGGGTTGGAAAGATAAGCACATGAAAATATTTTATTTTTGAAATTTTTAAGAAGTTGATATTTTTGAAAATTTAATAAATTCGAGGGTCATTTTAGTCCAAAAGAGTATAATAACAATGGTACAGTTTGAAAAAAATTCAAAGTTCGCTCTGAATGTTAGATTACCATATATGAGTTAGTAATCACCAATAAATTTACCAAAGTAATTAAATTTTGAGGATGCAGCATTCTCATCATAACCAACCAAATGAGATAATCTTACAATATTTGGTCCAAATTTTGGAGATAATATGGTATTACCCCTAACTAAATATCACTTAAGAGTGAAGAAAATGTTGAAATAGAGACAAATTATCAGTAGACAAAGATACTACTAGACAGGAGCGGAGCCAGAAATTATATAGGGGGCGAACTACAAGTTTTAAAATAATTAATTAACAAAATTTTTAAATAATAAAATACATTTAAATTTTTTTATAACAATAACTAAAATTTAAAACAAATAATTAAAATTAATTAATATATCAAAATAAATATTTTTATCAAATTTAGATTTTTTTGTATGATTCTACTATGGGCGGCTTAAGATAACTAGATGTCTATAACAAAATTTTAGAATTATTTAGATTTTATTTTATTAAATACCTATTTAAGATGTTTGTTTATTTTTCACATACTACTAAGCTCATGATAAAAGGATATATTTAAAATTTGTGTATTAAACTCAACAAAGTAAAACTCTAATAAAAAAATTGTAACAGTATAAAAACTACAAAAGCTATTATTTATAATTAAAAGAAATAAATATTATATTAATTTTGGATAAATAAATGCATAAATAGAATTTTGAAAAGTTAGTTAAGTAAAATATGACTAATTAAACATTAAAATAAAATATTTAATATTTAAAAATTTAAAAATTAACTAAGATTAAATTACATTCATTAAATATTAAATTAAAATGTTTTGTATTATGATAATTATTGGTAGTCTTTCAAAATTTAAGTTTTTACATTATTATTTAAAAAAATCTAACGATGAGGATTTTAAAAAAAAAACTAAGGCGGTGTTTGATTGCCCTTTTTTTCACTGGAAAAATTTTCTACGGGTCATTTTTCAGTTAAATACGTTGTTTGTTTGCCAAAATTTCCAGTGAAAAATCTTTTCACAAACTTATCACATGACCCTATTTTCCCTCAAATCAGTGGAAAATTTTTCCCGAAAAGTTTTCTAGGGAAAACGTAAGGGCTATGTGAAAAAATAACGTGCGATTAAAATGTTTAAAATAACTTTTCTTTTAAAAATTTTTAAATTTTTTTTCCTTTTCTTTTAAATTGTTTTAAAAAAAGATAAATTATATAACATGATAATATTTTAAATAAATTTATCCAGAACAAATACCGCGGCATTTTGTTGATAAGATTCAACCCCTATTTATAATTTTAAAATAATTTTTCTTTTAAAAATTTAAAAGAAAAGTTTTTCCTTTTCTTTTAATTTTTTTTTTAAAAAAGATAAATTATATACCTTATAATATTTTAAATAAATTTATCCAGATCAGCATTTTGATAGTAAGATTCACGTAACGCTATTTATAATTTTCATAATTTTTTAAAAAAATTTCCATGGAAAATATGACTTTTTACAGGGAAAATTGATACAATCAAACAAATGAGGTTTTTTACATGGAAAATATTTCATTTTCCGTGGAAAATAAGAGCAATCAAATTTTTTAGCTAGAAAATAATGCCATCAAACACTGCCTAAATTCATTGCTTGGCTTTATCTTTGAGTTGATGTTGTTATAATTTATGATAGTAAAACTATAGATAATATTTTAAATTAAAAAAATTCTCATTTACAAGCATATGTAATTTAATAATTTATCTGAATTCATTTAAATATTTTTTAAAATTAATTTTTATAAATTATTGACATTTAAGATCTTATTAATTGCAAAATAACTGATATTTAAATATCTTTGAAAAATAATAATTTTCATTTAAACTTCTATTTAAATTAATCATAATTTAAAAATTTATTTATGTGTATTTATGCATACATGTATAATTGATTTCATATTAGATATAGTCTTCCTCCGTAGCCTCGTCTGAACAGTGTTCCCGACCATGAGATTCCTCTACAATTCTCGTGAGAACTACTCTGACTCGCATGCAGAACCAAGCAACGCTTGGCCTCCACGTGGCGGATCTCGCGGGGGTTTCTCCGGCAAACACCGCAGGAACTCTCGCCCCCAGACCTCACACCCCTTCCCCCCCTACAGAAACCTCTCCTCTCGGCACAATCTAGCTCCGCAGAACCCTCAATTCCCCAAGAACTCTCCGGTGAGAGAGGGCACCACCTATGCTGATGCTACTCGATCCCCGCCGTTGGAACCTTTAGCCACCTCTCACCTCGCTCCCCTGAAGAGAAGACGTTTACCAGACTCTGTAGAGCGTTGCTCTAAATGCTTGAGAACTGGTCATAGGGCTGATGAATGTCGACACCAACTCACCTGCAAACGTTGCTCCGGCGCCGGTCACCTCGCCATCCGCTGCCCACTCCGTTCTCCTCTTCATCGTCCTGACTCCAAGAAGGCTAGAATCCGCTCTAAAAATTTCTCTCTAGAAACCTCCCACTTGAACCCCAAACCTCGGAGTTCCACCTCTGAGCTCAAACCTCTCCTTCATATTCCTGCGAGACCCAACAAGACCTCTCTCCGAGTCTCACTACCTATCACTGAAGCAATTCTAAAGTCGAAGGAAGAACTGAAGAAGATGGTGATCATCAGGGTATTATCCGGTAATGCTAGCGTCCGCTCTCTTCATGACTCTCTCCCTCAGTGCTTGAACACCGACCTCTGTGAGCACATCACTCCCTTCAACAACGATTTTATCCTCACTTTATCTTCCTCCAAAGATGCAAAGAACGGCCGTAAGAGAAGCCCCTATAACTCTTATCACTACCCATGGTCCTTGCTCGCATTTCTCCACATCGACTGGACTGACTCGGCTCCCACGCGGTGGCCGCCGGTAACTACAACTGGATCAGGATCACGAACCTCCCCCTTCACTGCTGGAACTGGGATTCCATCGTCGACATTCTCAAACCGATTGGAGACTTAATTTATGTCCAGAAGAAGGAGCACGTTACCTTGGAGCATCTCCGAACTCTCGTGAGACTTAAATCCTCGATCTCCTTCCCGTTGGAGATCACGGTGGACGTCGGAGTTAGGAGTTTCATCGTAAAATTTGAAGACGACGGAGTTCATACTCTCCGTTCCAAGCTTGTGCAAGGCCCGACGTCTCACCCTCCGGCTCATCTCCGACCAGCTCAGCCCTCCAGCAACCCCATCTATGTGCCCAAATCCGATAAGGGCAAAGCACCTTTGGTGCAACCTCCCGTAGATATTCCTCCTGGCAAGGCCGTTGAGCACTGCTCCAGCCTCGGCCTCTCTACTGGGAGCACCGTTAGCGGATCTCAGGGAGGTTCTTTGCCTCCTTCTTGTGACCGGCTGATTGCCGGAACCCCTGAGCTCCCATCGGCATCTCGCGAGTGCGCAGGGGGACAGTTTTCACTGTCGCCATGCAGTGGAGACGTGATGGAGGAGCCTCCTACGGCCGTCCATCTGCCTCGTGATGATCTCCCATTCATCCGATTTGGAACCTTGCCCTTGTCCTCTCTGCCTCGAGATCAGGCCCCCCGTGATTCCTGCACTCCACGTGATTGTGTCTCTGATTCTCTTGAGAAGCTCCGAGATGATAACTCCTCCGATCGGCCAGCTCATCGTAATCAGCACTCTGATCAAAATCCCACTCTCCATTTTGATGAGATGCCTCGAGATTCATCTAGCCTTGATCACAGCACACTCACCTCTTTAAAGCTCTCTTTGCCTCGTGATAAGAGCACACCGGATATTCTCTTTGACACAGATTTATCTTATCAAAATAAGCAACATTCTAAATCACTTAACAATTTATCTGATAAGGCACCACTACCAAGTGATTTTCACACTTCACAACCTAACCCTGATTATGGTCAGGGTCCCTCTCTTGAATCTGCTATACAAGGAATTACCCCTTCTCACCTGCAAGATAATCCTCCAATTATACCTATCCCTGAGGGTTATAAATGGATTTTCTTTTATGGAGGATGGACCCTGGTGCCAAGCATCAACTCTGAGAAATTCTATGATCTTGATCCCATTCCACAGATTTCCCCAGAAGATAACCCTTCTGATGAAGAACTTCTCGACTGGGGGGAAGACGAGACCTTTCTTGACCAGGACATGGTTGATCCTGAACTCCTCCCTGAAGACAACTGCATCGATCAGGAGGATCATATCTCCCCACATATTGACACTGCACCAGTAATTCCTGAGTCCCCAAAAGATTTTTCAAATCATCTCCATACCAGTTCCAAACAGCTTAGAAGAAGCGAGAGACCCAAGAAACCATCAGGACGATGGAGTGAAGACGCTGGGTTCGTTCCCCATCCCCCTCGATCTTCTAAGAAGAAAACCTCTGAAGATCCACGAGAAGGTACGCCCTCAATCATTAATTCTGTTTTTTCATCCTGGTCAGATGCTCAAATTATTAATTACAGTAATTCCTGTGGCATTAATTTTCTTGGTTCCCCTAATCACAAAAAAAAATGCATAGACAAAATCAGGTCTTCCGAAGCTGATAGGAACTCCAAATGCCCTACAGCCCTTGGGTCTCCTTCGAGACCTAATTAGACATCCCCTGTTTTCATGATAATTTTATGCTGGAATGTCAGAGGTCTTGGCAGACCTTCTAAACGCCATTTAGTGAAAGATGTTATCTCTAACTCCAAAGCAGACATCATCTGCTTCCAAGAATCCAAACTCCAAAACATCCATTGCTCTCTTTGGAGAACAATCGGAGGCTCCAGCATTGATTCTTTTGATTTCTTACCAGCCCAAGGCTCCGCTGGTGGAATTATTATCGCCTGGAATAGCTCGCTTCTCGTCGGTAATCTCTTTCATAAAGGATCCTTTTCCATCTCCATCAACTTCACTAATCGCTCCGATAACTCCTCCTGGATCTGTTCTAGCGTCTACGGACCTAATACTAGATCCTTAAGACCCAACTTCTGGAATGAACTCCGAACTTTAAGAAACCTCATTACTTCACCTTGGATTATCTGCGGTGATTTTAATACTATCTTTTCCTTTGAAGATAAAAACCTTGGTATTTCTAATCCTAGAAATATCACCTCCTCCCAGAACCTCCTTTGTGATCTTGACCTAATCGATCCCCCTATAAATGGGAGAAAATTCACTTGGACCAATGGACAAGCTAACCCTATCTGGGTCCGACTTGACAGATTTCTCTACTCGCATGATTGGACTTCCTTATTTCCTAGAACTAATCAATTTGACCTTCCTAGATTCGGCTCAGATCACTCTCCTATCTGTCTCGAATTTGGAAACCACTTTAAGCGTCCCCGGTTGTTCAAATTCGACAGTTCTGGTACACCAATCACCACCTCACGAGCCTCATTCATGATTGGTGGCTAGAACTAAACCCGGTTGGCTGCGGAGCGTTTGTCATATCCAAAAAATTGACTCTACTTAAATCCAAACTCCGTATTTGTTCCAGAAACACTTTTTAAGCTCCTAAGATCCTTAAATGCAATCTTCTGGCTGAACTTCACTCCATTGATATCATTGGTGAATCTAGACCTCTTTCTGAGGAAGAGTCTAACCGTCTTTCCCAAATTCGTTCTGAATTATATAACATATTAAATCAAGAAGAGATTTACTGGAAACAACGATCCAGAATTACCTGGCTTAAGGAAGGAGACTCCAATACCAAATTCTTCCACTAGTTTGCTAATGGCAGGAGAAATAAAAATCTTATCCCTCGTATTCTTCAGGATAGCCGTTGGATCTCTGGTAACGAACAAATTGGAAGATTCTTTTCTAATCACTACCGCTCGGTTTTTGGTACTGCTTTGTCAAACAGATTTCTCCTTGACTGGCACTACCTCTTCGGCTACAAGGAAAGAATTGATCTTTCCCATCTTGAATTACCTTTCTCCTCTGAAGAGATCAAACTTGCCGTCTTTGGTCTTCATCCCGACAAATCCCCTAGTCCGGACGGCTTCCCTATATTTTTCTTTCAAAAACATTGGACCATCCTTCAACCCTCAATTGTCAAACTTTGCGAGGACTTTTATGAGGGAACCATTAACCTCGAGCATATTAACTGGATTCACATTGCCCTCAACGCTAAAAACAACTCGCCCTGCACTGTATCGGACTTTCGTCCCATCAGTCTTATCAACTCCACATGTAAAATCATCTCCAAAATCCTTGCCAACCGTTTAAGTTCGGTAATCAGTTTGCTAATTGATGACTCATAATCTGGATTCATCAAGGGCAGGTGTATCGCTGAGAACATTGTTGGCGCTCAAGAAGTCATTTTTAACCTTCAAAAAAGAAAACGTCTGGGTCACATTTTCAAAGTGGACTTTGCAAAAGCCTTTGACTCCCTTGATTGGAACTTTCTGCTTGAAATCCTTGCCGCGAGAGGCTTTGGCCCTAAATGGCTCTCCTGGGTCAACTCCATCCTCTGTTCCGCTAAGGTGCAGTTCCTTATCAATGGAACTCCCCAGGGTTACATTCGTTGCAAAAGGGGTCTGAGACAAGGTGATCCTCTTTCTCCCCTGCTCTTCGCCCTTGCCACTGATGTCTTAAGCGCTATGTTCTTTCACGCTCTAAACTCTAAAGTTTTAATCGGCGTTCCCCTTAATTCTTCCGATAGCATCTGTCACTTCCAATACGCAGACGACCTCCTAATCTTTTCCACTAGAGGACATGAAGACCTTCAAATAATCAAACTAATTTTGTATCTCTATGAGGGGTCTTCTGGCTTATCTATAAATTTTTCCAAGAGCTGCCTATATTCTTCCAACTATGGCTTCCAACCTCATCACTCCTCTGCTAGAATCCTTAACTGCTCTCGTAGCAGTCTCCCTATCACTTACTTAGGAGTCCCTCTCTCTGGTCGTCGTCCCAGAAGACTTAACTGGGAAAAACTCATTGGTATGGTTCGTTCCAGGCTCACTTCTTGGAAAGCTAGTTATTTATCTCTTGGCGGTCGCTTGACCCTTGTCAACTCTGTCCTCTCCTCCATGCCCGTTTACTGGATGTTGGTTTTCAAGCTTCCTGCTTGGGTGATCAAGGAAATTGATATAATCCGGAGAGACTTCCTTTGGCGAGGCCCTGGTCTGGGCCCTAAGGGTATCAGACTAATTGCCTGGAACAGGATCACTAGACCTAAAGACATGGGTGGTTGGGGTATACTTAACCTCCAAACCTTCAACATTGCTTTACTAAGTAAGTGGTGGTGGAAATTATCTGGCAATCCAACTGGTGGTTGGGCCAAATCCATTCATGCTAACTACACTCTCAAAGATACAAACGGAATCTTATTTCACATTCCTCCTAGGAACAAATCTTTCTTCTGGGCAGGTGTGACTCCTATCCTCCACTCCTTCCGTTCTTGTATCTCGAAATTGATCAAAAGTGGCTCCAACACCTCTCTTTGGTTTGACCGCTGGCATGATGGAATCCTACTTAAAGATCGCTGGCCTGACCTCTTCAATGACTGCACTGATCCTTGGATTACCATTCGGCAATTCTCCCAGCTCCTTACCAACAATGAGCAAATTTTCCGCACTGTCACGCCTGACATGTTATCTCCTATCATAGATATTATTCCTGACTGTTCTCTTGAGCAAAGCGATGTCTACACTTGGAACCTGGAAAATTGTGGCACTTTCACTGTTAAATCCTTTTATAAATTCCTCATAGATGGAGGAACCCGCATCCCTTTGTACCCACTCTTCTGAAAGATCCGTTGCCCCAGCAAAATCACTCTCTTCTCCTGGCTGGCTGGCGAGGACAAAATCCTCACTTTATCCAACATCTTCAAGAAGGGCTACAATTTTCAATACTCCACTGATACTTGTGTCCTCTGTCACAATTCCTCAGAGATGCTTCATCACCTCTTCCTTGACTGTGAATTTTCTAAACGTATTTGGGCGTTCTTCTCTCACTCCTTAGGCTCGCCTTCTCTTCCACAATCCATTCCCTACTTATGGACTTCCTGGATCTCGTCCCTCGCTCCTCAATCTCAACCTCTTTGGGACCTTATCTCCCGTGCAATTTTGTGGAACATTTGGCTTGAAAGGAATTCTCGTATCTTTCAATTACTTGCGTTGTCACATTTAAATATCATTTTTAAAACTGCTAATATGCTTCTATTTTGGTTCCCAACAGCAGCAGATAGACATCAACAACCTCTTACTGAAGCTTCTCAAAAAATCAAGCGCTCTCTTGATTTCTTCAGCGCTAGGGCCTCCAACTCTGCAGGGCGAGCTGGATCGCATAGCGTCCCCGGGATTAGTCGACCCACTGTTCTTCTAGTCGGGGCTCGAGGCGCTAACTGGTGCCTTCACCTGATTAGATCCTTTTCTTCTCTCTTTCTTTTCCCTTTTCTCTCTTGCACTTGTACCCCCTCACTTCTGGTGAGGGTCTTATCTTCCTTGTACTGTTTTTTCACTTTTAATAAATCAGTGGTTTATCCACTCTTAATCAAAAACTAAATCAAAGCCTTGATTTTTTTCTCAAATCCCTAAAAATAATACACATTAATCAATCATAGAAATTTTTTTACAAATTTTTCTCAAAAATTTTTTTGAAAATAGGAAACTCAGCAAAAATTATATAATAAATGAGAAATAAATAAATCAGTCAACTAAAAAATAAAATAAAAATAAAGTAAAAACTTAAATATTTAAAAATATATTAAAAAAAAAACTCTGAAAGGGCGGGTCAAAGGGAGGGCCGGAGGGGGAGGGGGACGGGGGACGGGGATGGGCGGAAGGGTGGGCGCGTCCCCCCCTTAAAAATTATTTAATAAATAAAATTAATTATTTTTGGAATTTTTTTAACAAACCCGATATAAGATATGTGTTACTTATTTTACATACTAACATGATAGGGGTTTTAGTTTATAAAAAAAAAATATATAATTGATTAAGTATTAAATTATTATATTAAAATAATAAGGTTTTAAAAAATTTTAAATTTTAAATATAATATAAGACCTCCAATGGATATTAAATTAAAAATTTTATATATCAATTTATTATACCAAATAATTATTATAATTCTATTGATAATGTTTTAAAAAATTTAAGGTTTAACAGTACTATAAGGCCTCTAATAGCTTTTAAATTAAAAATTTTAAATAATAATTTTTTATAACAAATTGTTTATTATAATTACCATGATAAGTTTTAAAAAATCTTGTAAGTCTTAAATATAAAAGTTAGTATGAGAGCATCCAAAAGGATTTGTAGATAAGTTCAAAAAAATCAACACTGTTTTTGATATTTGTGAGGGAGGCCTTCAAATGGAGTGTATTTGCATACTAAAATTCACATAATTTTGATCCTTATTATTTTATGTTCGTGTTTGCCAAGATGCACTCGTTTGCCGGATCTAACAGTCCACATTAATTTGAGCCAATCCTAACACAAAGTCAGCTAGTTTACATACCTAAATGTCCCACACGCGCACGGACGTCATTATCATCATGCAAATGATAATGACACTGACGTTAATACTGGATGCATGAACCACGGCAAAGATCAAGCCAACCGCCACTCAAGTCTTCAACAAATTTATCAAACTTAGTCATCAAAGCTGATTTTTATAACTGAAAAAATTACTTTTCTCAACCACCAATTTAAATTATAATATATAAATTAAATGATACAACTTTCATTCAAGTTTAATATATAAATTGGAATTTCCTCCAATTTGTGGTTTTAAACCTTTATTTAATTAGCTCACATGCGAATTATACAGATGTTAGAAACAACCCACAATACAAGTTAATTTACAAATAATGTTACAAAAAGAGGAGAAGAAAAAAAGAAACACTCAGAGATGGAAGAAGTCTTCAATCTGCACAATTCCAAGATACTCACTAATTCTTAAACAAAGAAAACAAGCATAGATGGCAAGGAGACCAACACCCAACACTCTGTCAAGCTTCATCTCCCTGCTTGGCACTATCACCATAGCCCAAAGAATTCCAGCAATCAAGAAAACCAAGGTCTCAAACAATGGCTTCTCCTTTGGGATCTCAAAAGATGAAGGGTATACCCTCCAAGATGAGAAAACAAGGGACAATCCCAGCCCCACAAGTGTATTAAATATAGGCCCTGCATAACATCCAGAGATTGCAACTTGAACTCCATCTTGACCTCCATTAACAGCCATGGCTACATTAGCCATAAGATCACCAACAGAGTTGCCCCAAGCCAACACAGTCAGTCCTAAAATTGAAGGACTTATCCCAAGTATAACCCCAATTGAGACCAGAAGAGAAACAAGCTCCCTTGCAATGATGTAAGCCCAAACTACACTCATTAAAAACCCTCCAGCAAGCCATGGAAACAAGCACTTTGTTGGAGGACCTGAACTTTCAGTGCTCTCAAATGCAGTGATTCCTAACACCAACCCTGCCACACCACCCAACAAGAACACTGTGATGCTGTTGTCTGATCCAATCTCGGCTAATCCTGTTTGAGAATTCCAAAGAGTTGCCAACAGCAATGGGGATAAAACCACTGAGGCAACTGCAAATGGTTTTGACCATCTTTCTTCAGATACATCTGGTATTGTTATTCTTCTTGGAAGATAAAGTGGTAGCTCTATGAGCTGAAACACCAGCTTCAAGTATCCATGACATTCCTGAACTGTTGTTATGCTTGTCCTCTCATTGCAAACCTGTTCTTCTACTTTGATTCCTTCAAGAAGTGGAACTCCCATTTCAACTTGTATCTTGCTACAAAGATGGCATGTGGAGACAACAAAAACATAGACAATGTAGAGACAGAAAAAGCACAAAGACCCCCACAAATTGATGCTTCCAATGAGCAACATCACAACAAGAGAAGATAAGACCAGAATGAAAAAACCAGTGTCTCTTAAGAAACTAGACTTATCAATTGTAACAATAGAGGAGGAAGAAGTAGAAAGGGTGAAGGAGATGAACAAAGTCATAACTCCAACAACCACTGTGGTGACAAAGAATGCACCTCCAAGGACACTGCTGATCCCAACCTCCCCTGCACCAGAGCCAGCAAAAGATACAAGACTTGAAAACACATCAGGGGCACCATTCCCTAAGGACAGCAAGGTGACACCAGCTATGGAAGGGGAAAGTCTCAAAACTCTAGATAGCTTCTCCAAAGAGGAGCAGAAGTATTGGGAAGCAGTGTTGCCAAGAAGGTAGAACAAGACTAGAAGCCAGAGGAAAAGAAAGGTGTATCCTAAGATTGGGTAGCTCTTACAAGAGCAGTAGTAGATGTAGAGGTAGTCTACGTAGCCTTCAGGAACATATTGTTGGTTGGATTTGCAGACTTCTTGTGGGGTGGTGGTGGTGAGAGAACGAGGATAAGCAGTGAGGAAGAAGGTGAGAAGAATTAGGAAAGAAAGGTTGAATAGGAAATGAATGAAGGAGTAGCCATTGATGACCATAGTTTGTTGATTGGTTTGAAGAGAAAGAGAGGGGGGAGAGAGCATTAGGTTTTAGAGTCAGGGATAAGACATGTTGGTTAGAGGAACTGTGGGAGAAGGTGGGTCGGTGGCAAGAAAGGAGAGGTTTGAGGAGAGGTTTGAATGGATGCTTTTTGATGGAGTTAATAAGAGTTCCATTTCTTTAGGGGTCATTATATAATGAGGTTTATGCCTTTCGGGGTTCACTGACACATGGCATTTTGTGGGTGCATGTGTCTAGCAATTATGTTTAGTGAGTGGAAGATTTGAAACTTTATCTAAAGTCAAAAGTGTGATTTTAATTTTTCTTTTAGACACGCAAAAGGGTGATTTTATTATCACATTTTGATGATAATTTTAAGATTGTCGGTAATTACTAATGACACAGATTTTTAAATGAATTCTTTTTAGATTGTATAAATTTGCTGAGAAATTATTTATATATTTTTCTAATTAAAAATTAACTAAAAATATATATATATATGTATATTTTACAATAACTACGAGGTGTAGTTACGGTGGTTTAAATAATTTTCTAGAGATAAATCCCTAGTCTATCATTGTTGTTTTATATAAAAGCTAAATTATTATTTACACTCAAATTTTCATTAATTTTGGAAAAAAAATTATAAATTGATTTTTAATTATAAAATATTTTATAAAAAATATATGGAGTGTGGAACCGGGGGAGCATAAGATTTTAATATTTGTATTGGCTATGTTTATATTAATGTTGAATAATAATAATTTGCTTATGTTTTACAAAGACATAATGCCGGTGTGCAATAGTGTTTTGGGGGAAGTTACATGATTTGAGCCCACGCAGGCTTGAATCTTATGTTTTGCATAGTTTTTATGCTATGTTTGGATTGAGGGCCGGTGAGGAAAAGTAAAGTAAAGTGAGGGTTTTGGAGGTCAGAGTCGGCCCTTCCCTCGTTTGGATTGATATTTTTAATTTAACGAAGGGAAAGAAAAGATTAACTCTGACCATCCTAAACCCTCCGAAACCCCCCTTTTCTTGGCCCACCGATTTGGGGTGCCGAAGAGGAGAACCTCGATTTTAAAATTTTTTAAAAGATTTTATTACCTTTATTTTTTTTAAATTAATTACATAACACCACTTCATAAGTTTTTTCTTTCACTTTTTTCAATCTAATTTTAGGACCCGTTTGGATGGGGGTAATGGAGCCCTAGGTATGGGAAACATTACCCCCATCCATCTATACCCATGTTTGGGTACCTTTAGACATGTTCAGAATTCTAAGGAGGGAGGCATGGGATGGCTTTCAACTGGCTCTTGTCATTACCCCTCAAATTGGGGGTAATGCTTGGATTGAGATGACAAATGACATTTTTGGCCTTCTTGGTTTAACCTCCAACCTCTTGTCTGGCTTCATCTCTTCTGAAGCCGCCACCCTTTGTGCTTAGATCGACGTCGTCAAGCTCTAGTCTGAACTCCTCACCGGCCTCTTCCCCGAACAACTGGTCTCCTCGTCCGCCGCTCCGCCTTCGACATCGTTGACCTCACTAGCCCAACTCCTCACCGACCCCAGCCTCGACCAAGTCTATCTCCTTGTCCGCCTCTCCGCTGCCGGCGTTATCGAGACCAGTCTAGCCTCCTTATCGGCCCCATCCCCCGACCAAGTCGGTATCCTGGTCCGCCTCTCCACCTTCAACGTGGTTGACCTCCACTCCGACCTCCTCATTAGCCCCATCCCTAACCAACTCCATCTCCTCATCCGTTTCCCCGCCTAACCGGCTCCATATCAGAACTGAAGACCAACAACACCGGGAGAGGAACCACCATATCGAGAGAAACAGATCTGGTCGGTAGATCTTCTTCGCCATTTTTTCTTCCTGATTTTGCAAACTAATTTACATTGTCTCACTTCCTCTATTAGAAGCCAACCTAAGAAACGATCATCAGAGAAAAAACGACACCGGGAAAAAATCAGACCTGGTTGAAAAACTTCAGGTATGTGCTCTTCATTCATTTCATCTCATGGTCTCATCTATTCTCTGTTTTTCCCTTGTCTATTTATCTGTTGTTAGGATTTTGCTTTGAATTTATTATTAATAAGAAATGCAAAATATTGGTTCAAGTTCACAAACTAATCATTGGAGATTGTTTTAAAACTATTTTTCTGAAAACATTTTTCTCATTTTTTTCCTTGTTTTTAGAGAATGCTAGTATCACATTAGATAAAATGTACCCCATTTCTTAAAAAACTTATTAAATCTGTATTTTAAAGCTTCATGGTAATATGCTTATATATATATATATATATATAAACTAATAGGATTTTATTTTTATAAATCTTATCAATGGGCTGTATATTTAAATTATATGTTTGTTGGGATTAAAAATCTTATCTTGTGGTTTAAGTATTTGGACCGGAGGCCTTTTTTTTTTTTAGATTCTCTATTAAATAGATTCTATGTTATTTATAAATTATATAATATGATATAAAAACAATATTTACATATTTTTCTAACTGACATATATATATATAGTTTTAAAATTTATTTAAATGTCACTATTAAGATGTATGAATATATAACAATGTTATGAAAAGAATATGTGTGTAGTTCTCCAAACAAGAATGTCTTTGTTCTTTCATAGAGGACTATACTAGGCATTGATTCCGAGCTTAAGTACTAAGAAACATAGTATGGTTTGTTAGGATATATTTGGCTAACAAAATTTTAATTAGCAGCATTGGTAAAATTTGTTGGAATATTAACTATTGTATAGGATGAAATTTTTTTCCTCAATTATAATTGCATCTATTTTTACTTGTAAAGCTGTTGGAAGCATGCAAAACTTCATAATTTCCTAACATAAGCAATATGCAGCTTAGCCTGGTTTAGTTTGACTGATTTCTGTATTTTTATGCATTCTTGAATTGGATCTAATTTTGAATTTGTTAACTTTTCCATACAATCTTAAATTTCTTCTTGCTCTGGAGATAGATTATATGCTCATGTTTTTGTTAGTGAGTCATGTTTGAATGACCACACCTATTTATTTTAAGTATACATTGATTCACTCTGAGATGTAAGATGAGCTTTTTAAACTCTTAATATATATTCTATTTGTTTTCTCTATGCATATCATCTAATAACCTATATTTTGAGGGGGTTTTGGGGATTGGGACGTGATCTTATGTTCTTAAAATGTGGGAATTAGACGATCAGCTCGGAAATTTTAATGATATTTTTAAAAAGTATATAATCATATATTTTATTTGAAAATGCCATTATAAATTTATAATTAATAATTAATGATATATTTTAATTTTAATAAATTTATTTAGTTATCTGGATCATTTTGTGAACTTGTTATCTCACATTATATATTATTTTTTTATGTTCAACAAATTGTATAATTTATTACTTACATGATAATAATTCTCCATCTTGGGCTGGAATTACTTATAAGTTTATATTTAGTTAATATTTTTTTTTTTAATGTGAAGAGGTTTAGACTCCAACCATGGAAAAGATAGTGCGTTGGTATTCTGTGTTATTTGGTGAACCTTTGAATTAAATATAAGTTGTGTATCAATTTATTAAATATCAGTCTCCATGGTTGTTGAATTTGACGTGTGGCTAATAATAATAATAAGATAATTAAGAAGTTTTTTTTGGAAGTACATGATAAAATTGATAGTAAAATTGTAATTCTTAATTACTTTACAATGTAACTTAAAAAATTATCGTTTGTAAAAATGTAATTCTTAATTTCTTTTGCCATAGATTTGTTCTTTTTGGCATCTCTATAAACAAGATAGGATAGTGACAATTGACTGTATTTCATGTCTTTGCACATCAGTACTACTGAGTGTGTTTCATGTCTTCATACATTTCAAACATAATCTTATTGTGTGTTTTTTTTTTTTTGAATATATGCTCACAGCTTAGATGGACAATATGGAAGGACTCCAACTATATTATTTAATGTCCATATGTTATATATTCCTACTGAACGTCATGATTGCTTCATATGCAATAAAACGGAGCAATATACGAAATAGTATATATGGTCCAACATGAGATTGAGACAACCTCTGTTAGGCGACGTAAACAATATGAATACTTTCGTCGTGTGGTATACGAAAGCGATATTCAGTGTATTGATAAGCTACGCATGGATCGCCATTGTTTCCATAGTTTATGCCAATTGCTAACCATTACTGGTAGTTTACGTGGTACAAGAAATGTCTTGGTTGAGGAGATGATCGCAATGTTCTTGAATATCGTGGCACACCATGTCAAGAATAGAGTAATTAAGTTTGATTTCGTCCGATCTGCTGAAATAGTTAGTCGTCATTTCCACGCGGTTTTAAAGGCAATCACACTTTGTCATAAAGTGTTATTAAAGAAACCCGAACCTGTCCTCGATAATTCAATTGATTTTCGGTGGAAGTGGTTCAAGGTAATAATGCTATGTCCACATGTTTCTTTTAAATGGAGCAAGCATAGCAATGGATTATAAGAAATAACTTTTTCTTTTTGCAACATAGAATTGCCTTGGAGCACTAGATGGAACACATATCAGAGTAAATGTGCCTAAAGCTGATCGACCAAGATATAGAACCAGAAAATCAGAAATCACCACTAATGTACTTGGCGTTTGTAGCCAAGATATGAAATTCATATACGTGTTATCTGGATGGGAGGGCTCGGCTCATGATGGTCGAGTTCTTAGAGATGTAGTTATAAAGCCTAATGGATTAAATGTTCCAACTGGTAAATAAAATTTGCTCTCATTGCTTTTCTAATCTATAATAACCAAATGGATCCCGAAACTATTAGCTAATGACATATATTCTATTGAATGTTAGGTTTTTACTATTTGGTTGACTCTGGCTATTCAAATTGCCCTAGATTTCTTGCACCATTTCGAGGGCAACGTTATCATTTGAGTTCTTGAGCCGATGGACGCCAACCTCACATGGCTCAAGAGTTTTTTAATATGAAACATGATAGTGCGAGAAATGTAATAGAGAGAACCTTTGGTCTTCTCAAAATTCGATGGAAAATTCTTGCGAGTCCAAGCTTTTACAATATAGCAACTTAAAGGCGCATAATTAATGCATGTTGCTTATTACACAACTTCATTCAGAGAGAGGTGGTAGAAGACCCTGCAGAATCTGAAGTCGATAATTTAATGTTAGGAGAAAATACAGACAATGATGTTGAAAACATCACAGTAGTTGACCCAACAGATGAATGGACCCAATTTAGGAACGATATGGTGGTGGACATGTTTAACACATGGCGATCAAGTTGATTTCTTTATTTAATATCTATGTAGCCCAAAACTAAACTTGGTGATGTGGTAATCTTTCTTGTAATTGATTTTGATGATTATTATCTATGTTGTCAAAATTCACAGCTTTTGTACGTAGTGCTTGTGGTTTTTGTAATGATAATTTGAATGTACCCTCTAATTTGAGTGTAGTTTGGATTTGATTGGTATGTGTATTCTAGGCCCCCTTGTTTAAGTGTAGTTATTATATTTTTATTTCATAAAATGTTTGGTAGAAATATCATTGGCATACTTTGTTTTCATTCATGCATGCATGCATATGAACTTTCCTGCCTGATTATGGCTTTGGCTTAGTTTTTGTTTACTTCACATTGTAAAAATGATTAATTGGGTGGTTAGTTGAGAGTTCAATGGTTTGTTTTGGTGTTTGAAGTTTATATATTTGGTTTCATTAGTTGTTATTTGTGGTTTACGATTTCAATGTAATACATATTCTACTTCATTTGCACCACCTTTGCTAATTGGTTCATATTATCATTCATGTCATGAATTTTTTATTTTTCCTTAAATGGTGTAGAATTGCATAAGTGATTGTTATTGTTTATATGTTAATTTGATTGAAGTAATTGGTGAACTACATTAATGGTCTGCTAACTTTTTTGAGTCTTAGGTATAATGTAAATATGATGTTATCTATGAGAGCTAACTTTGCATTGTTTAGTTTTTTTATTATTGATGATTTAGAATATTCATGTTCTAGTAATATTCATGTTTATTATTAATCAAAGCTATTATCATACTTTATTGTTTCCAGGCTTTTCAAAGATGGAAATTGGAGAATCTCAGCATAGGAGAAGGGGGCAAAACAAACATTATTGGACTACAGAAGAAGATAAAGCCCTAATTGAAGCCTTAGTTGAGCTATCCATAGATGCTTTATGGTGGAGTGAGAATGGATTTTGAAATGGATACTTATTTCAGTTGGAGAGAATGATTAAGGCAAAAATTCCACAGACTACACTGAAGGCCATGCCAAACATTCAGTCTTGAGTAAAACTATTAAGGAGACAGACTGCAGCTATTGCCGATCTTCTATGCATTAGTGGCTTCGTTTGGAACCACGAAAATAGCACAATTGCGTGTGAGAAAAGCTCATATGACGAATATGTCAAGGTAATTATAATTAAATTTCATTAACTAATAAGTGCCTTTATTTGTTACTTTTGATGTTAACTTTCTTTATTATTGTAATGTAGAATCACGAAGAAGCTGCCGGCCTTTATGGGAAATCTTTTCCCTTTTTTAATGAACTTGCCCCTGTCTTCACAAAAGATCGAGCCCATGGTAATGCAAGGGGTGACTTGGGGGATGATGCAACTCAGTATATGCATGAAAACACTAGTTTTGAGGAGAATACAGGGCCCTCTCAAATTCCAAGTGATGATTGTTTTGCATTTGCGCAAGAACCTGTTGACCCATCATCACCCATGACTTCAGAAAATAATGCCTCGACGACATCTAAACGCCGAAAAAGAAAAGGTGTTGCCAATGACCCAACTCTCGAGGTAATTTCTGAAAAAATAGCAAAATTTGTGGAGGTAGTTGGGCCTGGACTAAAGGCGATAGCAGATTGCGCGCTTCGGAATACCGAGACTGTTACTCTCATGGAAGCACCCCGCAAAGAGGTTGATGAAAAGAAGAAAGAATTTGAAGAAAGGAAAAAATCACTTAATGAAGTGGTTTTCAACATTGATGGGTTATCGGAGGATGAAGCACTAGTTGTAATACAGTTTTTGCGAAGAGATGAAAATGAACTTGACATGTTTTGGGACTTGTCGGATGATAGGAAGCTACGTTTTTGTCGTTTGATTTTAGCGAGGATGTCATTTCAGCCACCTAACATGTAAGCGTCATATGCATACATGTTTTAGGTTTGGTGATTGTGTGGTTGTGGATTTTTGATTATGGACTTTGCTAGTACTTGACTTATGTGGAACTTATGTTTATTGTTTGTAATCTAGTTGTATTATGACTATTTGGTGATGTATTGTTTTATGACTACTAGGTAATGGAGTTGAATTATGTTATTTTGGACCATGGTAAGTTGTTATTGTGATAATTGTTATTTCATATGTTTATTTTGTTTCTCCATTCACAGATGTACTAGTAAATGAGAAAATATTCACATTTGTAAATGAGAAAATATCCATCATGTCTATTACATATGTATTATTTAATTATAATAATAATTTCATATGAGCAATAGTTGTGAAAATAAACTTGGTTAAAATGAAATATTAATTTTATCTATTGATAAACAATATTAAACATAATTTCAACAATAATAAATTTGTAAAATAATTAATTCTAATAATTATTTATTCAAAAATTATAAAAAGAAATTATTTAATATTTATTTTAATGATAAAAAGAAATTATTTAATGATTAACAGAAATTAATTATTTTAAATAATTAATTATAAAAATTATGAATTATAAATATTTATTTATATGTACTTATTATATAAAAAGTATTCATTACTTATATTGAGGGCATTAAAGTCATTTACATACAATTCTCTATCCTACTTTTCCCATTCCCAATATTTTATTCTTTCAAACCAAACAACTTTTTCATTCCCATTACCATTCCCACTACCATTACCATTCATATTCCGTGATCCAAACGGATCTTTATTTTAATCAAGTATTAACATGACACCCATCACAAATCTTTATTTTTATATATTTCTTTTTTTTATTTTATTTTTTTTATCTGTTTGTTTATGTTGTGTTTTTTTATTTCTCAATTCATCTTTAGAATAATTTATCTTAATAGAATTCTATTTTTTTAATATTTATTAAAAAAATCTACTTAAAGTGTGAATTTATTTGAGATATTTATAATACATGTGTTTAAATAGAAATGTAATACCCTGAACCTTTGGATAATTACTGGAAAAATATATTTAGGGTATTACTACAGTTGCAGTAAGATTTTTCTACAGAGTAATCTTGTTGAGAAACCCCAAGTGGAAAGAATAAGGACCCTAAGTGTAAAAACTTTTTAAAAGATTTTTGGGTTAAAGAATAAATGAAAAAGGGTGGACATGAAATGTTTATGGAAACCGAGGACTGAAAGGTAAGATGGAAGGGATCTTTTTAAAATATTGTGTTATAACCTGGGGACCGTTGGGTAATTTGAAAGGAGCTTTTTGAGAATACTATTTCATAATTCAAGGACCATTTGGGAGTTTTTTTCAGGGACTGTTTTTGTAAGAAATTATCTTTTCAGGGACTAAAAGTAAATTTCGGCTGAAGAGTTAATTGAGAAAAAAATCTAGAGCACGTGTTGTTCATCTTCTTCTCCACCGTTTTGCTACGATGAACTCGAGAGTTAAAAATGAAGAAATGGGAGAAATTAGAGGTTTTTAAAGAGAAAGATTTGGAGATCGCTTTAGGGAGGGAGTTCATAGGAGTAGTTACTTGCTTGGTAAGGATTTCTTTGGTGTAGTTTTTTTGTTTAATGTTTGTGTATGTTTGGATGTATATATATATATTGTGGATTTGATGAATAAAATGATGGATTTGAGTAGAAATAATCATGGTTTTGTTGTTGATTGATGATGAATCTTGAAGTTATTTGGAAAAAAACCTCAGTATTTGTGATGAAATTCCTGAAAATGGAGATGAGATTCAGGAATTCTTGATAGCAATCACTGTAGCACCGAGATTAGGGTTTGGTTTGATTAATTAAATTGATGATGATGATGATTAATGTGTTAATGATAATGGTTAGATTGAAATGGGTTGAGTTAGCTAAGTTGATTTGGTTGGATCAAACCAAGTTGGAATTGAATTGGTTGAATTGAATTGATTTGGTTGAGTTGGGCTTGATCAAATCAAGTTGAGATGGTTTGGGTTTGGTTCAGTTGATTTGGGTTAAGGGTTTTGGACTGAACCAAGTTGGTTCAATGGATTTTGAATAAGAATTGAGTTGGTTCAAGCTGGTTCAGTTTGATTGAGTTTGGTTCAGTGCAATTAAGCTTGGTTCAGTGCAATTGAGCTTGGTTCAATGGAATTGAGATTGGTTCAGATTGGTTTAACTGTGTTTAGTCTAAATTGAGTTGGTTTAAGTACAATTGAGGGCCGGTTGGATTATGCAAGGTCGTGTTTTAACCGATTGGAGTGAGTGGGCCCAATAGAGAGTTGATTATTATTATTTTTTTGTATTTTCTTTTGAGTTTAAATGTGGTATTTATTTTTTATTATATTATTCTGTTAGGTGTTGTTCAGGCTTGGGAGGGAGTTCCAGGTCTGGGAATTAACCCAAGGACACCAGGTGAGTTGGTAGTGGCTATTATTTTAAATAAATAAATTATTATCATTATTTTTGAAATAATTGTTTAATGGCTAGTATTTTTGGAAATAAATGTTTAAGTATTTCATTTTTATCATGTTTAATTAGCTGATAAGGTCGAAATATACTTATATTTATTTTCCCTACGATGTGCCATGATAACCCGTATTGATACATCGGTTTTGTATAATTATACGTATTTGTGAATAGTAGAAATACATGTATACGTGATTTAATTATTCAATTCATGTATTTATTTTTGGATGGGTACATATGCTGCTTTGATTTGGAATGATTTGGGAAATCATGTGCGCGTATTAAAAATGTTTTTTACCGACAATATTTGTGGAACCGGTTTTCATTCCCCGGTATAGGAATGGTATTATGGATCTTTACTCGGTATTATGCATTGTTATACTTTTTGGCATTGGCTTTGTGGAAAATAATGTTTATTTCCGTGATGTGAATACTTGTCCTGGAAAAGGATCCTGTGTTATGATTTATACATATGGTATTATTGTCAGTATTTACTTGATGGTTTTGATGGTGACGGGCTGAGGCCCCGACTCATGCGATAGTGGGTCCCCACGGGCCGCCCTTTTAGAGGTGGCGTGGTGGACCTGTGTGTTGATTTCTACGAGGGCCAGTTCAGTGGGAGCGTAGAGCCCTGACTGGATATTCATCGGGTAGCCGGGGGTCACCGACCGGTGAACCGATGGGTCAACGTTAGGGACATGAGTTCCTCGACGGCTCGAACCTAGCCGCGCCACTGCGAGGTTTAGAGAGTTTTCTAGACCATGTTATCTTTGGGTGAGTGTTGGGTATTGCTTTATTTTGAATTTGAAATTTATGTTATTTTTGAATTGTGATGAGGGCAGTCTCTCACAAAATTTGTGTTTTTTGAGAAAATCAAATTGATGTTGATTTATGTTGAATTTATGTTTCAAAAGTTCTCTAAAGATTGTATTTTGCTAAAATTCTGGTATTTTGGAAAAGTTGGAAAATTATTTGAGAAGTTGGTATTTATATACTATATATATACTGTATTTAAGTATTTGAAATTATTAAGCCACTACCGACCAACTGAATGTGCTGTAGCTGCAGGAGCAGGACCCTAGATTGCCTGATCGACTATAGAGCTAGTCAGGTTGAGTCCAGGATTGCAGTGGGTCCCATATCTTTCTTTCTATTTATTGTTGTTGTGATCTTGTAGCGGTTGTACCCGCAAATTTGAGTTATTGTATTCATGGTATTTATGTATTTGAACCTGTAGTTGGTGTAAAGTTGTAAATTGTGATTTGTAGGTCTGATTTTGTTTAAAACAGGGTGTCAGTTTCCAGTTAAAAGGGAATTTTAACTGATGGGTGCCACATTTACCTCAGTAGAAGGGGTGGGTGTGACAAGAAATAAGTAATTTTTTATATAATAATAAGGGTATAATTGGTAAATCATATTATTATATATCCTTTCCTTTCCTTTCTCTTCCGAAACCAAACAAGGTTTATTAAAGAACTCTCCTTTCCTTTCCCTCTATAAAATTTGTCTATGCAAACGAGGGTTGAACCTGTCCTTTCCTTTCCCTCACTGTCCCTCCCCTTCCCTCCCCTTACTTTCCCTTCAACTTTTGAATCCAAACACTATGTTAGATTTTTTAAATTTAAAAAAAAATAATACTAGAATTTTACAATTTTAATAAAAAATTATAAAAAAATAAAATATTTATCAAATTTATAAAAAATTTTAGAAATTGGAAAAGCAATTCTCTTACTTTAAAAATGACAGAAATTTTAAATTAAAAAAAAAATGAACAAAAGTCTCTCCAAATTTAAAGAATTCACATATGGTATCCTGAAGTTCCAGTATTCCCAAAAAATGCTTCTTTTTTTTTAATTTATTTTTAATCCTTTTATCTACTAGCAATGTTAGTTTTGATAGAAATTGGCAATAGTAATGCTCTATTTTTGAGAAAAAGCAAACCCTTTTCATTCTAAATCTTAGGCCCACAATAACATGATCCCACTTAAAAAGTAATTAAGTAAAAAAAAGTGGTTTATGACGGAGGAGATTTCTTGATACATGTAGTCATCTTTTCCATGTAACCATATTCTTCATTATTTTTTGTTTTACCAAAGAGACCACCATCTCTCAATCTGCCGGAATTTCACCTTTGAAGACATTCTCTCTTTTTAATTTATTTTATTTCTCAGATCTTCAACTCTGATCTTCTCCATTTCTTAGATCTTTCTTTTCCCATAGGAGGTTTTAGCTCGTTATTGGTTGTCGTTTGATAGTGAACTATCCATAGTGAGAGAGAACTAGCCTTGAAGATTCTACAAATGAATTGTCCAAAGAAAAAAAAAAAGGGTATTAAGGCCATGTGGATAAAGGAAGACAAACTGGGTTTTTTTATTTTCTTTTTGTGTTGGTATATTCCACTGAAACACTATTCCTAAAATATTTAGGGTTTATGTGCTTAATATTATGTAGAGTTGATTTTTTTTTTTTGTGTAAAAATCATTTAGTGAACAAAAAGGAAATTTATGTTCTAGTTGATTCTTTATTCATTTATGAGTTCAGCTATTCATGTGTATGTATATTATGTATTTGTAATTTGTAAATAAAACCTAAAGAATAAAGATTAAAAGAGTATGGATGTAAATTAATTTTTAAAACTTTATATCTAAATAAAATAGAATCGTAGTTTATCTTTGGAGAAGGAGTGGACTTTTTTTTGAAATCATAAAATTTTAAAAAATTAGTTGAAGAAAGATATAGAATTGATTAAAACTTAAACTTAAATATTTAAATATTTGTATTATTTTTAATTTTAAAAATTAGTTGAGAATATTTTTGGTGTTGAAGAAGACTCACTAAGAACCACAAAGAGGGTATAGATAGGCGAGGAGAGTGAAAAAGAACCAATAAAGAATCACAATATGTGAAGACATATTTCATTCAAAAAAACATCATGTAGGTTTCATATAGGTGGGTGCGGTGACTAGAACTAAGAAAGTACATTTTAATAGAACAACTTCAAAAAGCAAGTGTCTATCGGTCTTCTTATGTTATCTCTCACGTATAAAGAAGTAAGCCTTGTTATTCAAGTTTGTAATATATTTGTTATTCAACTATTTCTATTTATTATTAAGTGTTTCCATTTATTATTATATGTTCCCTTTATTATTGAGGCATTCTATTTATTATTAAAACTTTTTGCTTATTATGATATGTTTCTATTTTCAGCAAAGGTTAGATATAAAAGTTAGAAAAATTACCCAGGGATTACACAGGAAAATAACTAGGGAATTAGCAACGATAAAACTTTCCCAAACTATTCCAGTGGTAAACCACAAGGGAACTACGCGCTTAATATTTAGCAATGAATTACCAATAAATATTATTCGTTGGCATCTATGCCCTAGCTAATCCATGTGTAAAATGGAATAGCTTTAAAATTACCCAGGGATTAATTGGGTAAAAAAGTCGTCGTTATTTGTCCGTAGCTAATCTTTGGGTATTTTTATTTCTTAGGATTTTTATTTATCCAGGGATTAGTTTCTGTAGGTAAAATTGTTGATCTTAAACATTATCTAAGGATTAGCTAAGGACAATAGCCATCATGTTTAGTTCATAGCTAATCCCTGGGTAAATATAAATTAACTTGATTTTTTTAGAAGAGTATAAATTTTTTTTTAGATTTGTTATTGAGTTTAAAAATCTTATTATTAATTGTATTAACTTCATTATGACATATATATGTATATATATAATTTTATAGTTTGATTTTTTTAAAAAAATTGCATCAAAAGAAAATAAAATAAATAAATAAATGCACCTTTTTTTAATTAGCATTTTAAAAAAATAACCCCAACCATTGCTAGGAGCAATGCATTTTTTCCTTGTATTCTTGTTAACTTGGGACTAGTCTTAAAATCATTACGGTTTCACTGAAGAATATGAATATTAAAATACCACCACTAACGTCCAGGTCCTTGGTCTGAGTTAGTATCATTTGAAGTTAATAAAATGTTTCAAGATGATAAGATATATTTGTTTTTTTTTATTTTGTTTACATGCCCTTTACATCTACTCATACCTCAGCTAGTTAAAATAAGTTTTTAAAAATCATATGATGTAGTTGCTATAGTATTAATATATATATATATATATACGATTTATATAATTGAAATAGCATATCAACTAAAATTACATACTTCCGTCTATAATAATTAAATGTATTCAATTTATTAGAAATTTTATTTTAACTAATTATTAAATAATCATTTTTCAATATTACAAACTCAATAATCATTGTAAATAATAGTTTTATTTTTAAAATAATTTAATATAAAATGTTGTATAAATTGTATCATTTATTTTATTTTTTTTAAAAACAAGAAGATTAAATTGGATTGTGGCCGGGTCAGGTGATGAAGAATGTTCAAATGTAATTGTTACATGTGTATTTTTTTAATTATATAAATTTATTTTAAATTTGATTGTCATTTGAACCAACTTAACATGAACTTAGGCAATCTAGTCTTGGGTGCGCTCAAAACAGCGACTGATCCTAACTCAATTCAACCCAACACTGCGTACCTTACCTATATTCACAAGCTAGCCAATCTCTTCCAAACCCAAGCATCCCCAATCTCTCTCGCCAACCCTAACTTTTCTCCAATCTCTCTCACTGCTCCGGCCTCGGCACGCTTGTTTTACTCATAGATCCCGGTGAAGTTGGCCGTCATGCACTATTTCTGAGGTACATCCAACAACGAGGAGCTCTTAGATAACTGAACCCTGGCTAGATTGTCACCGGGTGTTATTGTTATCGCTGGTGAGCTTTCTATGGTCTCTTTCTCTTGATCTTTGTATCTCTATCTCAATCTCTTTATCTCTGTATCTTACATGAGCATTCACTCCAACCCTAACTTTTCTCCAATCTCTCTCGTTGTTGTGGCCTCGACGCTCTTGTTTTGCTTATAGATCCCTATGAAGTTGGCCATCATGCACTGTTTCTTAGGTAGATCCAATGGCGAAGAGCAATCTGACGACTGAACGCTGCCGAGATCGTCACTGGGTGTTATTGTTATTGCTGGTGAGCTCTCTCCGATCTTTCAATTTTTCGCTCATTCATTTTTCCTTTGTTTCGATCTCTCTCTGATAAATAGTTTCAAGTCATGCTTCAATGGTGGTGCGCAATCAATTAGGTTTTTTTATCAAGGATTTGAATGCTGATGGTTTTACTTTTTCAGTGAATGTTCAATTTGGTTTCTTAATTCTATTTATCACAATTCCTAGGGCTAATTTTTGGATCAATAATTTATGAACCATTTTTGGTCTACTCAATTGCAAGATTAATTTCGTTCTACAAAATTTCTCTAGGAAACTCTGAATTTGATGATTTTTTTAAGAGTTTAATTGGAAGCTGAATTATTTCTTCAATCATAATTGCAACAGATGCATGCATTTAATTTATCTTCAATTGACATAATCTTGATTTCTGGATGTGTTTTCCCTTTTTGAATCATTCATTAACCATTGATATTTAATTTCAAGTTTGCATAAATGGCAATTCTAGAAGTTATAAGAGACCATGGAGTATCACATTATCATACATAATTTGTTCAATGTTTATTTTGCAAGATTAGGGTACCTTGACAATGCTGGTATTGCCCAAAGGTAAGTCCCATGCGGGAAGTTGGCTATGAATAGTAGCTTGTGTAGTTTATCAACAAAAGAAAAAAAAAGGGCTTTGTGTGTTTATGATTGAATGATCTCAAATTCAGAACAAGTGATTCATGACGGTGCTCATTAACTATAAAATAGAACGTTGAAAAAGCATTTATTATTCAAATAGAAATGTGTAAGCCTTACTCTGAAAGATTTATTAATGTAGATATTAGTTGATATTTTTTTATTTTTATTTTTTGTTGAAAGATTTAAGGTAAATATTGGTTGTTATGTTATCTTTTAAGAAAAGGATGTTATAGAATTTTGTTTTAATCACTAGAAGGATTTACAAGAAGTAAAGAGAGTGAAAGAGTTAAAAATGTTCTAAAGAAATGCTTCTTGTTATTATCATGTAAAGAAATGTATTTATTATTTTTTACTTGTTTATTTATTTTGTTTCTGATAGTTATTATGACTGGTAGGATTTATTTTGGGTATAGATGAGAGAATGATTGAGCTAATTTCTTGCTAATCAAAATGTTTGGTTATCCTTTTAATTAGTTTATATGGGTTAACTTGTTGCTATTGATTACAATGCTCCTATGAAGAATTGTAATGAAAAGCATCAGAGTGAGTGGTTGCATTGTTTGTTTGGTTTAACTATCATTGATGATTGAAATTGAGTGAGTTAGTACACAATTTGTCGGGGTCATATCCCCATTGAAGTTACAATGTTTTGAACATTCAAGTAATATTTGTTAGATGGATCATATTGATAGTATCGGTTGAGTGATATATTGGAAATTTATTGTGAATTAGCTTGAAGATGTATAATTTTTAATGATGATTTCGATGTCTTTTTTCCTTTTCTCTCTTTTTTTTTCCTTTCTCTTTTTCTTTCTCTTGTTCTTTCTCTTGTTCTTTCTTTCTTTCCGTTGTCTTTTTCTTTTTCTGGCCTTAGTTGAAGAAGATAAGAAAAGTACCTCGTAATGATGATGGAGGAGAGGTTGAAACATCTGAAGGTCTTTTTTTCAATATTCAGTTTTCCTGGTCGACCATACGGGCAAGAAAAATCAAGACGTTTGACTGATAAAGAGTACCATCAAGCTCAAACTTACGTCTTAATGAATTGTGATGAGGTTGAACAATATGTCAAGTATGCTTCTATACTTCAAAATTTAAGGAAAAGGCTGACTTTGAAGGATACATATGGAAGACAGTGACACAAAATCAAGCACATTCTCATATAAATCAAGGAGGTCATGATGAAGATGTTGATCCTACTCCACCAACTTAGTAGTTATTGTTCTTACGTTGTGACTTATTTCTTGTATTTGTTGCTTGCTTGTGATACTTTTGAATTTTAATACTTGCCACTTATGTTAGCTATGTGTGCATGCACTTATTTTGAATATGAGTTGTGTTCTTTTTTAATGCCTCTAACAAGGTTGAATATAATCTTTCGTACTTGGTTACGATAGATTGCAATTGTTATTTTTAGCATACTGTATTAAAATTTATTGATTATTTTAAATGAATGATTATATTTAATACAGATTTTTGTATTATAATTTATATTATAATTTTAAAATAAATAATTAAAACTTGCCCAGGGAATAATTCTATTTTCAAATTTTATTACCCAAGGATTACCTAGGAAATAATCCCGAAGTATATTTAGCAAGGGATTACCAAGGCTACGATTCATTGCTACTCCATCCAAATACTAATGAATTACCTAGAATTTAATCCGTAGGATATATTACTCAAGGATTACCAGGGAATTAACATTTCAATTTTTGAAAATTTAGCAATGGATTGCCTATGAAAAATACCTTGCTAAAATTACCCAAAGATTTCCCAGAAAATGTTCCGAAGCAAATTCTTTGTCTTTGAGAAATTGATAAACATAAATTACCTAGAGATTGCCTAGGAAATATTCTGAAGTAAATTCCTTATCTTTGATGAATTGATTAACATAAATTAACCAGTGAATTTATTATTTACCCACTGAATAATTCATTGCTATTTAGCAAGGGATTATAAAATCACAGGGTAAATTATTGCCCATGAGGCTATTACCCAGGGATGTCAATTCCTGGGAAAGCTCTCGCTAATGAATATTACCAGGGATTTTAGCATTTTAGCTAGGGAATTGTCCCAAGCTAATTACTATTTTTCTTGTAGTGTAGTTTCTTGAGTTCTCATTTAACATATGAACACTTGTACCACCTTAGTTTTTCGAGCTAGTCTCCATCAATCAAGAAGAAGTTGACCTTGTAAAATCTATACGGAGAGAAAGTCAATCATTGGATGGTGAAGAATAAGAAATTAACACTTATTATATAATAGATTAAAGCTTATTATATCCTCGTTGTATTTATTATACAATGTTACCATTTATTATTTTATGATCCCACTTATTATTGTTATCCCATGTTTGCGCGTATAATTATATAGTGTGATTGCTTGTTATCTTATGTTTTCTGCTAAAATGTTTTCTTGTTCTTTTGCTTTGGATTATTCTGTTTACTACTTATTCAATATTATTTCCCATTAATGTTTATATTTTCCCATAGAACAATAGTCTAGAAAAACAAGTAGCAACGCATTAGCCGAACCTATCTTTAAACAATACTGGAGGGGAAGATGATGGTATTAGATGATGTGCTTGACATATGGAAAGTGTGCCATGATTAGTTGGCCACTATTTTTTTGATGTCCAAACGGGTCACATGGCAAAAGTTAATCTCCGCTTGTCATTCTTTATGAAGATAATGTTAAAATTCCATTTGATAGCAATACCGTGTATTGGGTCTTTAAAGTGTCCATCAACCAGAAACCATTCACTGACTCTCATCACTCACTTTCATTATGTTCTGATGAAGTAAGGTTGGTTAGGATGGCTATAGTTCTTTATTGGAATGGGAATGTGTCTTGATTGAAGGATATACTTTCCAAAAATGAATCGCTTGTGGTGTAGCACAAATGAGGATGGAAGAAAAGAAACCAAGCAAGAAAAGACAATAGTAATCAAAAACACTAAATTATAAGCAGAAACCTATCGTTCTACATGGAAATGTTGTATACTAAATGAAAGGCTAAAATTTCTATCTTACTACACTATGTTATACTTCTCAAATCTTAAGTGTTGTGTTGGCTCCATGAATTATATGTTCTTGAACCCAATAGTGCAATTTTAATAACTTTTGATCTTAATGAGTAATATCAGGTGTTAAAATTTTGTTATTGTTGCCTCAGGGTACAACTCATATTGAGTGGGTGGTTTTGTGGGTCTTATTTAGTATTTTAGATTAGTTTAGGGTTAGAGTTAATACTCAAAGTTGAGGCTAATTTTGTGCTTATATTATGAGTTTTCTGGATTTAGTAACTTTTAAAGATTTTAAGCTGCCACCATATGTTTATAGGCTCGTCCAAGGAGTTTTGATCATCATAATGTTCGGGTGGAGTTTGGGACTTTGAGATTTAAGGCACACACACACACACACATATATATATATATATATAAATTTCTTATTTCCAACCCTTCTGAATTTAATTCTTTTTAATTACTCTTATATTGATAATATTTGTTAATATATTTAAATATATTAATTCCTTCATATGTTTGGATATACTCATTAATTATTGGAATGTTAAGTTATTTGTTTTTATTATAATTGGGTTATATTCTCTGAAATATGGGATCATATACTTGCTAATAATTTTGCACAATGCTGATTCTACAAACCTTTGAACTATGAACTAACCATGTTATTGAGGGTTAAACACTAACCATGTTGACATAAAACTTTGTTAAGAGACTATAGTTTTACAACATTCCATCGGTGAAAGAATAACGACCTTTGATATTCTAGCTCAAGTCACCGAGGGTTAACAAATGAAATCTGATATTTTGTTTTAGCTATAGTGAATTGGGAGACATATAATTTGTTTGTTTGATAAGATCTTTTATGTTGAATCACTCTCATTTTTCTCATTTATATCATGAGAAATATTATACTTTGGTATTAATTTGTTTATACTTGATTCTACAATTTAAAATTCTATATGATCTCAAATGTTTTTAATGGTTTCTTACTGGACTCTCAAGCTCATAAATGTATGTGCAACCCTTTCAAATAAAGAGTAGGGTTGATTCGCGGATAGCTTAGTGGGGGTCATTAAGTGACAACATCCACTAGTCAGCAAGTTAATAATGTTCTTCATTTATCGTAGACCTTGAACTTTCATTTAAAATAACTGTATTCCAAACCTTATTATTCTGGATTCTTATCATCTGAAACTTAAGTACTTTTGCTTCTGGAGTTTATATTTTCATTAGGTTTATAGTCTACTCTAAGACAGGTTCTAAGGCTTGGCACGCTTACTTGGTTTTGTCCTTAATGGTATAGGGCTGTTTGTTAGATTACGGAGTAGAGAAGTATTGTGGGGTTTTCTTACACAACACAAGGGAAAAAATAACAAATCATAAAACTGAACTGACAGTGTAAAACGGAACGAATAAAAAGTAAATAAATTGAAAAGGCAAGAATTGTCTGGAATATTCAAATGTTAGAGAGTTTGTGTGGAAAGAGTTGAAACTTCTAGAGACCTATAATTGATTTTACCAAAAATTTATAAAAAAGAAAAAATGCTATAAAATTAATAAAGAATTTAGTAAATTGAAAATAAAAAGTTGTAAAAAAAATACAAAAGTTTTAAATTTATAAATATTTTCAGTAATTTAAAAAGTTTTCTTATTAAAAAAAATTACTAAAATTTCAAAATTTTAATAAAAATGTATAAAACGAAATATATATATATATATATATTATAATTTTTTTAATTTTTTTGGCAATTTGGAAAAAGAAATTTAAGTCGATGATGTGGCATGGTAAATATAATGTCATAATATAATAATATGTATGTTTGAGTGGATGCACGATAGTTTGGTTTATTGGTTATGTAGGTGAATGCAATTATTTTTTCTTAGTCACATATGTAGTATGCTTAGCATTGTTTAACGGTGGTAGTTCAAATTATAGTTTATTTCTTTTTCCAGTATTTGTATTCAAATTATGGCTTATTCTTTTTATGTCATTATTTGTATTCGAATTGTGGTTATATTATTGCATTATTTTTTACTAGAGATAATATTTTATTAAAAGATTTTTTATTTTTAAGTTTAGCCCCTTTACAAGTGAGTCATGGTTCCACCACTGTTAATGTAAGGAAATATAATTTTTGCAAAAGTATGTTAGTAGTTACTTATTTTTTATAGAGTGTGTAAGCAATTTTATATCTTCTTTTATGATTAATTTTTTTTTATAGTGAGTATATTAATTTTTTAAGATTAGATGGATTTTTTTTAAAATTTTGGCATATATATATATATATATATATTAAATAAACTTATTTTTTAAATAATTATAAATTAGCAAAAATACACTTATTGCCCTTTATTACGTTTTCCTCTTGCTCTCTCCACATCCTCCATATGAAGTTACAGACATCTAAACACTTCTTAATTGTTGGAATAAATTAAGCTCAACAACTTAAGGTTATGAAAAATATAAATGAGAAGAAGTGTTTTCCATTGTTCTTCATTGAAGATGTTTGAATGGGAGTTATTTCATTACACAGTCACGTGTACAGCATGTGTTCATCAGTTACATTGTGCCACACTGAATAAGTTAGTTATAACAGACTATGACAGCTCAGCAAGGTTGGTTATAACAACTAGTCCTTTTTTGTACAACTGAGAGTATAAATAGCTCTCTTTGATTGTAATTCATTTTTTCAATTGAAAAATGATCATTTCCTCTTCTTCTCTAAACTTTCTCTTCTTTTCTTCTTCTCTTCATCTTCTTCTTCATTTGTTTTTCCTGAATATGGATTGCTTCCTTGTTTGCAAAGTGTTCTCTGAATTGTAGATCAAGATGCAGAGCTGATCCTATTCCATTTGATCTAGTTGAAGTTCTGATAATAGTCTCTGAGTTTCTGTTCGAAATTTGTGAGTGTCTTCAGCTTTTCCTCAATTATTTAACATGGTTTTAGAGCTGTAGATCTATTTTGATTAGATCTGAGATAGTTTTCCACCGAATTTTTTGATTTGAGGTTTTCCTTCACTGTTCTTGAAGAAATTGGATTCAAGTTTCTTTCCTGTTGTTTCTGGGAACTTAGTCCCAGTTTCTTTGAAATTCTTTAAAGTTTATTCAAGATCTTGATTAGATCTAGTGTTTGTTCATGGATGGGAATATTTTCAATGCTGGGAGAGCATCTATGGAATCTCAGATGTGTTGTTCTTGCATTCATCAGACAGTCCAGGGATGCAATTGGTTTCTAAGCCTTTTCGTGGCATGGATTTTGGATCTTAGAGAAGGGCAATGGAGATTGCATTAATTACCAAAAATAAATTTGGTTTTGTGGATGGTACCTGCAAGAAGACAGACCTTGATTTTGCTGATTTACATAACTGGGAAAGATGTAACAGTATGGTTATTTCATGGTTGCTTAATGGCCTTTCTACTGAAATATCTGAAAGTGTTGTATACATGAAGACATTTGCAGAGATCTAGCAATTGCTTAAAGGAAGGTTTGGTCAGTTGAATGGACCACAACTTTTTCAACTACAAAAAAAACTAAGTCAAGTCAGTCAAGGCTCGAGTTCAATTACTTCTTATTTCACTAGAATCAGAAAACTCTAGGATGAGATTCAATGTTTAACCAAGATGCCTCCATGCACATGTGGCTTAGCTCAGGAACAATAGAAATATGAGGAAAATAAAAAAATTAATGCAGTTGTTAATGGGTCTAAGTGAGAGTTATACTGTAGTGAGAGGCAATATCTTAATGATGAAACCATTACCTTCTATCAGAGAGGCATATTCTTTACTGGTTCAGAAAAGCGAAGGGAGGTTTCCTCAGGAGTACAATTTTCTGCTGATGTTGTTTCTATGAATGTAGGTTTTTCTGGTAATAATTCTGCTAAGACTATATCTCAGATGAATTTAATTTAAGGAATAAGCAGGATTTCAGAAGGTTTTTTTTTGTGACTACTGCAAGAAACTAGGACATACAAGGGACAAATGTTTCAAACTACATGGTTATCTAAATTCTCTGAAGAATAACAATGGAAAGCGTATAGCAGCTCCTGTAACTGGAAATAATTCTGAAATGTTTTCAGCTTCATAGGATTCTCACATTCCTGAACTAACAACTGCCCAATTTAATAAGCTCATGGATATGTTATATGATGGATCCAAAGCTTCTATTTAGCATTCAGATGTAATACACATAACTGCAACAGGAGATGGAAGTGCTAATTTGGCCTCTTCATCAAACACTATGGTAGGTATAGTTACTGACTTCTTCTTCAATTCAAGTGGCTCACATGTTCTAAATACTAGTAAGTATTCTATTTTTTTCAAAAGGCTTGGATCATAGATATTGGTGCCTCAGATCACATGTGTCATGATTGTGGTAATTTGACTTTTTCATATATATATATATATATATGTATATTTTTTCCCTCATGTTTCAATGAGTTTTCTTGAGTAATTTTCATGTGTGAGTGTGCTTAAGAGTGTACCAAGTCATTAGAATAAAAATGAGGTCAATCGGACACCAATTGGGTCGTTCAGAGCCATTTTTGTATAGGCTGAATGGGCATAACGGGGTCCATACGGGCCGGTTACACCTTGGTATGAAAATTCTAGAAACTTTGAACTAGTTCATACGGGCCGTATGGGGGCCGTATGGGGCGTAAATTTAGGGTTTAAAAGCCCTTTTTCTCATCTTTTTCTCATTTTTTCTACACCTTTCCTCGAGACCTTTTCTCTTCCACTTTCCTCCTCCTCTAGAACCTTCATCTCCACTTCTCAAACCCATCATCCCTTGCCTTGAATCAAGAAGAAACTCGAAGATCTCTTCTTCCTCTCTTAAGAAGTGTTTTTCCTTAGGGTTTTGAGTAAGGATGTGTTTCATTTGATCTTCTTCTTCTCCCTTTCTCTTATTTGGATTTTCTTTGAAGTTATTGATGGATAATCATGGGTTTTGTTTGGATTTAAAGAATAGAAGGAGATTGAAGTTGTATAGCCTTGAATCCATTGAGATTTGAGAAAGATCTTTCATGTTCTAAATTAGGGTTATTGTAGCACCAAACCAAGTTTGGTTTCTTTTGCTTTTATTGTTAGTTTTGAGTGTTGTGAGAGTTTTATTCTTGTTAGATCTTCTTGCTAGAGTGTTTAACAAACCCTAGGAGCACTCATTTTTCCATTTTGAGTATTGTTCTTCATTTCAATTGATCAAGTCATTGATGAGGTTTCATTGCTTGTTTGGTTGTTCAAATGCTTCTAGGAGGTGAGACTTCAATCAAGGGGAAAGAGCCGGTGGAGTAGTAACACCGGGGTGTTTTAGCTCGCCAAGTTTATGAGTGGGATTTACTAAATCATAGGCTATAAATTATACATGCTTTCAAATACTTAAATTGCTTGCCTTTGAATGATAAACTTTTTGTTGTTAAAACTCTTGAAATGTTTTCCACGGGATCTAGAAATCATGATGATTTATGACTTGGCTTATTTCATGATTGTTGGTAAAGATTATATATATTATTTGTGGTTTGGAAACACTATGTTTTGAAATATATGTTTTCAAGTTATGTATTTGAAGAGATTTGATATTCTTCTTAAAATGACTAAAAAGGCATGTGTAAACCAAATTGAAATTCATTGTGATGATGCTATATTTGAAGTATATTTTCAAAGATTATACTTATATGATGTTCTTGATGAAATGGTTTCATAGAAGATGTTATAATCAAGTTATTCACTCTTGGAGTGAAAGTTGCATATGTGAAAACTTGTGATCTCTTGATGAGACTTATGCTATCATATTGATGTATATATTGAGCCTACTGGCTGGATTGTTATTTAAATATTTTGATGGTGACATGGGGGATCCCCAATACCTACTGCAGTAAGGGCTAGAGTTTCCATAGGCCGACCTAGTTGGGGTGGCGTGGAGTACTCTGATGAGGTTTCACCCTTTCAGGGGGCGCGTGGAGAGCCTGAAAGGTGTGCAGGGTTGGGTGCCCGGAGTCACCACACGGGTTCCCAACAACCAATGCCAAGATACGCACATCTTAGTGGCTCCTGACCTAACTGAGGTCACGGTTAGCGAATGGAGAGTTTTCGAGGCTAGTTGTGATACTATTGATTATTCTAAATTGTTGATTTACTTATTTCTAAATGTTTTGAGCTATGAGTTATTAAAGAAATGTATGAATTTGGATTTCATACTTGTATGGTTTCCGTGATGATGTAGAAGGTGTTTATCATTCATTTCTTATGTTATACTTGCTATTTAAAGTATTTTAAATATTTTGAGAATCGAAGGATATTTTGGCATTTTATTTTTATTCAATCATGTATGAGATGTAGTTCCATGTTTAACCACTCACTGAGTAACTTAGTTACTCATTCCCTTTACTTTTCCCTCCCAGGTGATAGCACAGCGGCGGAGTAAAAGCATGAAGTGCTTGACAGAGTTTGTTTTGTGATTTTCTTAAACTGTGTATGATACTTAAAACATTTTGGCATGTATTAGAAGGATCCACTAGGATGTTATACCTTCATATTTGGTTTTACTTCTCTTGGATATTCCTAATTGTGTCAGTCAGGACTATGTGATGTATGAGAGTTATATTCAGTGTTTGGAGGATGTTATCATTATTGTTATGGCTTTGCGTTGTGATTATCCATGTTTTTATCTTGTGTTACAATGTTGTTCTTGTGTAGTAATGTTGTTGTATATCCTGATTGTTAAATTATTTCTTGTTGTTATAGAATATTGTACAGGGAACAGGATAGCCTTACGACGATCTAGAGTTGAGACAGGTGTTTGACCTCCCCTGGGTTGTCGTGGCGGTATGTCATGTGTGGGACCCACAGGACAGGGTGTGACAATGACATTTCCTATTTCAATTCTATTCATGCTTTGTCTAAACCTTTCAAAATTAGTCTTCCTACTGGTTCAGAATTTCAGTTTCTTACATTGGCATAGTTGCTCTTGCAGATAATTTGTGTATTTCCCAAGTTCTTTTTTGTTCCTAATTTTCATTTCAATCTCCTTTCAGTTACAAAATTAATTCATCAACTTCACTGCAAAGTGATTTTTTCCTCTGAATTTTGTATCTTATAGGGCCCTTCTTGGAATAGGCCATTGGTTCTTGGTAAGGCTTGCAAAGGGCTTTTCCTTCTTCGTACTCAAAGTAAAGGAGCATTATTAGCAGACAACATCATTTTGAATTCTGTTTCTAGTATTCCTCAAATGTGTCCCAATTTACTTGTTCTTTGTATCCAAACAGTTTCGTTGCAACTTGTAATAATTCTGAATTTGAATTGTGGCATTCCAGATTAGGTTATCTTCCTTTACACAAAATACAATTGCTTTCTTTGTTAAGCTCTACTCTAGGGAGAAAGAGCCAGTGAGAACGTCTATTGCCATTTTCACTTCATCCATGATGAAATCTACAACATTCTTGTTGAACATGTGGTATATGTGGCAACTGTTACATGCACTGAAAATCGACCTCCATGTCTATAAGACAAATCATTTTGTGTGCATCCAACTTGACAAACTTCATTTTTACCTAAGAGTAATCAAGGGTCCAATGCTCACATATCTCACCTAGCACCATCTCTTAGGAACTCAGCAATATGAACGGAAGCATACATCCTTCTCATTTGTATATCGCCATAGCAAAGAAGGTTTTCATTGACGAGTGGAACCAAACAGCTCCAAGAACCTACATAACATTCGTAACCAACATGAGACATAAGAAATACATAAGAATATGGCATCTATAATCATAGCTCTAAGGTCCTCTGATGTTGAGAACACCTTCACATCGCATCTTTCTCCCCAAATGATGAGACGAAGGCCAATTGAGAAGAGCTCTATGCATAGCTTTATCTCAGTGCTTCATGATGAAGAAGGAGAGGAGAAAAGTGTGTTTCTCCTTCAAGGTAGCAAGTACAAACATTACAAAAAAATATGGAGAATAGCTGCAAAGAAGCTTCACACATGATCCTTCGTACTTTACGCCAAAAAAAGTTGATGTGATAAGGCTGGAAATTTGACATTCTTCTCATCCTCTCACATGGGCAATTATGGTATTACACAAAAACAAGGCTGAAAGAGTTAATAGCAAAGATAGATGTGCAAATACATGGGAAGTATAGGGACTGTTTGGAATAATGAAGTTTCAGATAAATTGTCTGGGAAGAATGAAACTTCCATATACCTTTAGGTAATTTTTCCTCAAGAAAATGATGCTGCCACACTATGTTTGCTTGCATGTAGTTGTAAATTTTAGGGATTTTGAATTATATAATTATTTTAATTATTTTTTTTAATTAGATAGATCACCCAATAAATTTGAGAAAGAAAACAACTACAAATACTAAGGGTAAGGGTTAGAACAATAATTAAAAACATACAAAACAAAGCAGGAGTTACATTAAACCATTAGAGATTGATTGATTCACTATTGAAAGAAATTTCCATTAGCAACTGAAGAGTGCACAAAAAATTGAAGCCACATTTGATAATCGCTATAGAATCCACAATATAAATTTTATCAAATTTTATGTTGTAGTTCAAATCAAACTAGCCTGAAACTGTTCACGAACATAATAGCAGTCCAATTCAATATGTTTGGTTCGCTCATGAAAAACAGGATTTTAAGCTATATGCATAGCTGCTTGATTGTCACATTTTAAAGGAATTGGAGTAACTGAAGGCACTGTTAATTCATTGAGCAACTGAGTCAACCATGAAAGCTCAGCACAAACACGTCTCATGGAATGGTATTCAGCTTCAGCAGAAGAAAGGGCTATTGTACTTTGTTTCTTTGATTTCCATGAAAGAGGTGATTCCCCAAGAGTTATGTAGAAGCCACTAACTGACTGTCTTATATGTGGACATGAAGCCCAATCAAAATCACAGAATGCTTGTAATTTAAATGTTGAAGCCGAATTCAGTAAAATACCCTTGTCTGGATTAGTCTTCAAGTATTTAAGAACATGTAGAGCTGCAGTAAGATGAGCTAAACAAGGAGAAGCCATAAATTGACTGAGGTGTTGAATCGAGAAAGACAAATTAGGTCTAGTATTTGTAAGGTAATTCAATTTGCCAATTAATCTCTTATAAATTGATGGATTAGGTAAAAGGTCATCCATGACAGGTTGCAGTTTTAATCCTGGCACCAAAGGGCTAGAAACAGATGAAGAGGATTCACAATTAAATTCTTTGAGAAGATCTGAAGTAAATTTTCTCTGAGTCAATATAAGACTCTCTTTATGATGGACTGCTTCAATGCCCCGGAAATAATGTAGCAATCCAAGGTCTTTAATTTTGAACTTCTGATCAAGATAGTCTTTTAAAAACTACATTTCATCTCCATTATCTCCAGTCATCATAATATCATCAACATAGATTGCTAAGAATACACTCTTGCCATTACTTTTCTTATAGAAAAGAGAATAATCATTCTTGGAATTATGATATCCTTTGAATTGTAAAGCTTCAGATAATTTGGAATACCACTGTCTTGAAGCTTGTTTGAGACAATATAAAGACTTCCTTAACTTGCAAACTAAATTCTGTTTTTCAGTAACAAAACCTGGTGGTCTTTACGTGTACACCTCTTCATGCAAATCACCATGCAAAAAAACATTATTTACATCCAATAGAAAAAGATGCCATTGTTTCTTCACTGCTACTGCTATAAGACTTCTCACTGTTATCATCTTAACAACTAGAGAAAAGGTTTCTGTATAGTCTATCCCATACTTTTGAGTAAAACCTATTATTACCAATTTGGCTTTAAATCTTTCCACACTGCCATCAAAGTTATGTTTAACCTTATAAACCCATTTACAGCTAATGGGTTTTTTTACCTTTGGGCAATGGTACCAAGTCCCATGTATGATTTGCTTCAAGAGCATTAAATTCATGTGTCATTGCATCTCTCCATGCAGGATTAGAAACTGCTTCTTCATAAGATTGTGGCTCAATTGTAGTTGAAAATAAAGCAAGCACATTCGGAATTTGATGTAGAAGAGTGGAAAAACAAATATGTTTAGGAAGAGAACAACAATTGATAACTGTGTGTTCACAATTAGAATAACAGGATGAAGAATCTTATAATGAAGTATTCCTAGCAGCATTGCATATATAGTCACTCAACTAAGATGGAGCAGTATGATTTCTGGTAGATCTTCTAGTTAGTGGATTGTTTGATAAGGATGATTGAATAGGAGGAGAATGTTGTTCAGTAGTAGGATAAGAATTTCAATTTTTGAACTCATACATGTAGATACTTGGGGACCTTATCATACTGAAACATATCAAGGTTTTAGATTTTTCTTGACAATTGTAGATGATTACAGTAGGGAAACTTGGACATTTCTTTTGAAGACAAAAAAGGATGCATCCTTTACTTTAAAGAATTTTGTTCGAATGATAGAAACTTAGTTTGAAGTAAGGATAAAGAAAATTAGAATAGATAATGCTTTTGAGCTTGGAGGGTCTGAAGATCTGAAATTTTTCTTTGCTGAAAAAGGCATTTTACATCAAACAACTTGTAGCTATACTCCACAATAAAATGGAGTTGTGGAAAGGAAACACAAACATCTTTTAGAAATAGCTAGAGCCCTCTTATTTCAATCAAATCTTCCAATTAAATATTGGGGAGAGTGTGTTCTCACAGATACCTACTTGATTAATAGATTTCCTACTAAAATTCTAAAACACAAAACTCCTTATGAGATTTTATTTGAACCTCACCAAACTATTCACAACTTAGAGTCTTTGGTTGTTTATGTTTTGTGTCAAACAATGATAAATTTAGAGATAAATTTTATTATAGAGGAAAGCCTTGTGTTTTCCTTGGTTACCCCTTTGGCAAAAAAGGATACAAAGTCTTATTTCTTGATACTCAGGAAATATCTGTTTCTAGGAATGTCACCTTCTATGAGACAGTTTATCCTTTCCATAAAATTTCTAGGAATGAAGCTTCTTTTCCTTCCTATTCCCCAGTTTCATTGTAGGATTTTACTGATACTCAAACACAATTACTCCATGTATGGTTAATTATTTCTATTTATTATATGATCTCCCTTTTTATAATCCTTGGTTTATATGTATTTTGTATGTTTTTGCTTAAAAACTACAATTTCTATGTAGTCTACCTTTGTTTATGTATAACAAGTTGCTCCCTTTCACTTTATTTGGCATAACCAAGTAGGGAATTGTCTTCAAAAAGTATGACCACCGACATAGAGACATTCATGTCCCAACACTCTTCCACGGGGCCCCTGACCATTGTCAAGTCTTCCTAACCATCTAAAGGATCATTGATCAGACTAGGTCAGAATTTTAGAGTGTTGTACTCCATAGTTTCTCTCCCCAGTTTTGTCATTTGATAAAATTTTGACTTTGCCTTTCTAAAAAAAGATAAACAACTAGTGACTATCCATTGTGCCACATTAGACTGCCAGTGGCATATGCATGCATTAAAAGAGGGCAACGTCGATATGTTCTAGGCGAAGATAATGCAATTCACACACATTTTTTTATGGAGGCATCTTATGGCATCACACTTGAAGACTAGTAAGAGTATGGTCCTTATGAGATAGATCATAAGGAGTTTGACAAATATTTTCTCCTAATCGTCTTTACTATAGACAAGTCTCAAGAGGTTTATTTTCATTGAATCTTGACGCTAGTTATGGATTTTATTGAGATATGTTTGCTCCAATTCGGCTTATTCTTACTTGTGTTTGAAGGAAACATCATCATCATAGAGTAGTCACAAAATGAGTACCACATTCTCTGGACTGAACGGCAGTGTGCTTTCACTTATCTCGAAATGCTTGGTTTGATCATCATACTTCTATATTAGCACATCTACCATCCCCCTCTCTTGCAGCATGGGTTCCACATCCATTAGATGGGCGAAAGGGTGTTCCACGGAGAATTTCCCAGTGTCATCAAGTTATGTGCTTCTTCAATTCAGAGAGTGTTGTGACAATTATGGCCAAATAACACCTTGCATTGACTAGGCTGGTAACCATATCCTGTTACCCATAAGTAAATTAAACAATGCACATAACTAATTAATGAGTAAAGAGAAAAATAGATTAACAAATACTAACACAGTGTTTTATATAATAAGCAGCCCATAATATATAAATCTGGCACAAAAGGAAATACATACAAACCCAATAATGAACACAAAAACCTTAAAAAGTAAACAGAACTCGGGATGGCAAAACTCGAGCTGGTTTTTTACCCGATCCTCCCCTAATAGGGTGTTTTTTTATTTGTTGGAAAGCGCGGCGTAGGGCGGAGTCGAGTAGGGATTTTTTTGTGAGGGGGATGGGGTGTGGTTGTTTTGGTTTTAATCTGAGGGGTGGTTATCGCATTAAGAAGTTGAAGAAAAAAAATGTGGGGCAAGGTGGGGCTTGAGGCAAGATATGTGGTTGGCGGAGTAGGGACGGGATGGGGCCGCCTCACCGCATTGCCATCCCTAAACAAACATAACATTTGAAACTATGATCCCGTTCTATGTTAGCCCTAAGTGCCCTTCTATCTTTTGGGTTGTCACTTTTGTCGGTAGAAATGACAAAGGCATGTTTGTCTCTAAGTACGCAAGGTAGCAAGTCTTTGGACAATAGAGAACTCCGGCGAGAAGAAAAAGGCTGCAGAAAAAAATTCTTCAGACCATGTTCGGTGAGAATATGAAGAAGGAGAAGAGGAGCAATGGAGAAAAAGGGAGGGAGACACGTACCCCAACATCTTGTGGTTATAACCGCCTAATGTTGCTTCCCAAGGTCACCAGTTTGGGATATTTTGATCTTTTGATGCTTGAGAGAAACCTCTTCATCACTGTGGGTATTTTGGTCATTTTGTTAGTGCTTTAACACCGTTATAAGGCCCGTGATGAGATCTGGGCTAAAAGTAAATACCATGAAAAAGAGGGACTTATTAGAAATATCAAAATTTATAGGGATCATGTATGGATCAATGGTTTGAAACCATACCTGGGGGTGTGATTCGGGAAGACTCTTGAGTTATGGGTCAATGGTCAAACCGGTGTTGAATCAGGGTTGATTCAGTTATAAATACTATATATATGTATATTATAAATTTAGTTAAATATAAATATATATTATATATTATAATTGCTAAGAATTTGAAAATTAATAATATAAGGTATAACAAATAAATAATTTTCTTTGTAATTTGTAGATACCCAAAAATAAAATAAAATCATAAGCATATATTTGATGACTTTATAAAAACATAGTGTAAAATGTAAACTTAGATTTTGAAAGATGGGGAAGTAAAAAAGTTTAATATAAAATAAATTTATATGAAAAACAGTACAAAAGTTTAGTATAAAATAAAGTTATATAAAAAGAAATTTTTTTTTTTATATTTGAACCCAAAACCTCGCTCTTGCTTGAAAAAATCTAACCACCTTAGCTATGGTATGCTACAAACATTTAAAAATCTAAAAAAATTAAAATAATATTTAATATTTATAAATCCGGGTTGACCCAACCCAATGACATGGGCGGGTCATGATTGAATCGGGTCCAACCGGTAGGGTCAACTTGGGTTTTAAAACACTGGTATGGATATCTATTTATGAAGGTTACTTCTCCTTTTTCTTAATTTGTTTAAATCTTTCTTGCTTTCATTTGTATGCTACCTTCATCACATTTGAGTAAGTCCCATCCCATGCTTTGACCAATATTTTGTTTTAAATATTTAAATCTTTAACTAATTTGCAAAGCTAATTTAATTTCAGTGTGTTTGGTAAGATTAATCTTAAAAATTAATTAAAGAGCAAAAAGACCATTAGTCTAGTGGAACTAGCCTCACAACGCAAGGTATCACACTCGGGAAGTTCAATGATTTGGATCGAAATGTGCTGAGCACAGTGATGCCATAAGGTTCTTTGTGTACAGTTAAGAGAGACGCTCCTATCACATAGGGTGAGAGCATGTGCAATCTTAAGGCCATCTTCAATACATGACCCAAATCCCAAATTTGGGGTCAAATTTGGGTGTGGGTTGGAGCGAAAACCCTCACCCAAATTTGACCCCAAATTGGGGTTTGGAATAGGATGACCCCAAATTTGGGGTCCTACATGAATATTAATTTTTAATCAATTTTTTTTTATTTTTATAATTATTGTAATTAGAATTATAAAGTTAATAATTCATTAATGTAATTATAAGTAGTCATTATATACCTACAATATTAATTTGTGTGCAATTAATTACTTAATTAATCATAAAATTATTAATTAAATTAATTTATAATAATTTTATGAAACTGGAATAGTTAAAATTTTATTGAAAATAACCTTAATAGAAGCTAATATGATGCAAAAACTAATTATATTAAAACTAATATTCTACTAAATCAACAGCACTTCCGTCTAAATTGTCGAAATAGTTTCCAAAGATATAGAAGGAATATTTTGCGAATATGTTTTTTTTTTGGGTAAAATTTAAAGTTTGTGGTTGGACATGTCATTTAAATAAGGTAAATTAATGACTGTATGACTTGTCTACCTGTAAAGAAAATAATAATAAATAAAAGGCATATTATAAATATAATATGTTGAAAATATTAAAATACAAGAAAAACTTTTGAGAAATTCTTCATATCATCATTCCAACTTCCTCACTTGATCAAAAAAATCGTTTGACTATTTCATATCCCAAAAAGTCCTTCGACTATTTCATATCCCAAAAAGTCCTTTCTTTTTCTAACACTATCTGATAGCTTATTTTTCAGAACTTTTGTCAGAAATGCCCCTCATCAATTTTAAATAGAAACACAAAATAGTAAACAAGAAACTAAGATATTAAACATCAAACGTAAATATTAAATAAAAATGTTACATTTTAAATGAAAACTTATGTAGTTACACGCAAAAACACAATGTTAAATAAAAAAATATATTTAATAAACGGGAAGTATATTTCATAAATGGGACAAAATTGAATTTTTAAATAAAATAAATTGATGCAGAGACTGCAAAATAAGTAAACTGGAAAAAGAGACCGTAGATAAAATTGAAATATTAAATGGACTATAAGGAATATTTGAAAAGTTACAAGAACTAATAAATAATTTTTTCAAAACTTTTCCCAGCTCAATTTGTATATTTGAATGAAATATGATTACAAAGCTCATTTGTTCAGAGAATCATCAATGAATGATTCTCAAAACATGCTTTGAGAATCATGAAGGACGACCATGTTTGCATGACCTTCTATTATTGTAATAAATAAAATAATAATTTAACATTATTTGATTTCCTTGATATATTTTTGAAAGGTCCAAGAAGTGGCGAAAGCACACAAATTTTAATTAATAAAGTCCATAAGAAAAATTTGCAAGGCAAGTTTTATTTAATTCTTTAAAAGTAAGTGTCTTCACATAAAAATTTGTAAAATAATTTTATCCATGTTTGAAATGTAATCAATGAATATAACATTCCATGAGATCTAATTTTTTTGAGGCATGAAGTGTCAATAAACATTGGATTCCACAAAATTTATGAACAATCAAGATTCATAAAAGAAATAATACTTTATTGATCACAGATTCATGCATCTGATTAGCAGATCTGATCTTAATCTTTAGAAATTTGGCAGCAATTGAACATATGCTGATACACATGCATCCACATGTTAATTGAGAATAAAATCAAATTATATGGAAGCATTTGCAGTAATGGCATAGAATTATTTCCAAAAATCTTTCTTTAAAAATAAAGATAATTTCAGCAATAATTAGATTATATCCTCCGAGCAACATGAATTTTTGTATCATAATTATTGCATTTAATGTAAACAAATTAAATAATGAAACTGTAAGCAGTTTGTTTCAGCCAGAGAATTAGAAGCTTGATTTTTTTCCCTCAAGAATTTAAGTAAATAGGTTTAAAAGAATGAAGGTAATTTTATAAAACTCATTTGTCAAAAAAAAAAAAAATTATAAAACTCTTTTAAATAAAACAAGTGAGACATTTTATTATATTATTATATAATGATAACTCTTGAAATTAGATTAATTTATATACACACACGTAAATAATCGATGTATTTGTTTACACTAATATTATTAAATAAATTTGATATGGGATATGTGAAAAGTATTAAAAATAAATATTTTCAATTTTAAAATTCTATGTCACATATAATTGAAAAATCGATTTGGTTTAAACTAATATGATTATATATATATATATATATATATAAAATAGACATGGGCAAGGGCCCGTTAACCAGGCTTGGGTCGATTTTTGGCCAACCCATAACCGACCTAGCATACAGTATAGAACTTTTTGGCAGGGTTAACTTGGCCAAACCGGCGGGTGAAAGGCCACCAAAAACTGACCCGTACCCGGCCCATCTGATGTCACAATTGCCGGGCCGGTGCCCTGCCCACCCAACCCGATTGCTATTTAAACTTTAAATATATTTTTTTATTTTTTTAAATAGTTTTATTTAATCATTTTTAGATTCAAAAAATGGCTTTTGAATGTAAGCCGTGGGAATCGAACTTAAATGACTCAAAAATGTTTTTTTTTAAATCATTTTTTAAACTGCTTTTTTATTTTTTTTGGATGGGAGAGAAACCAAAGTTCATATACTCCCTCTATTCCTAAATACATATCATTTTAAGAAAAAAAATTATTTCAAAATAGTTGTCATTTTACAATACCAAAGCAATATTTATTTATTTATCTATTTTTTTAATTTTATCCATTTTCAATTTTCTATGTTATATAAATAAAGAGAGTAATATTTATAGTCCCAAAAAAAATACATGGTGTCAAGAGAGGGATAGTTTAGTAATTTAGTTATTTTTTATGTTAAAATTTAGATAATTTAATGCTATCCTTAATTCTTGTGCAACATCTTTAAATGACATGTATTTAAGAATGGATGGACTAGTTTTTTTTTTTTTACTTTAAATTGAGATTATTGCTCATTTACATATTTATCACTATTGATGTCTTCTTTGGGCTTAATTTCACTCTCACATTCCCAAAGTCTGTTATTGTTATTATGGTTATCATGTTGTCATAGTAGATAGAATAACTAGCTTCAAGGCTTCCTGTCTTTGCTTTTTTGTTATCAAACTTAAATGTACTTTCAATTATCTATGAAAATTTGTATTTCAACATTTAGTGGGCATCATTGAAAACTTGCTGGTTCTAATATGTTTTCAATTAATATTAAGTGTCTACCACACTAAATTGTAAGTGTAAGACACAAAAAAATATTATTTATAACTAATTAAATAAAATAGAGTAAAAATTTTTATTATCTTGTCACTTTAAGAATATGGAAGTTGGTATTTATGTTGACATTATTAACAAACTTATGCACTGTTATCTATCTATATAAATACTTCCAAATGTGGCCATTGAGACTTCTTAGTTCAGTTGGTCAATGCGTTTTAAATGAAACCAGACTTCACGGGTTCAAATCCCTTAAAAGCCAAACGAATTTTTTATTAGATTTTTTAGAAATATAATAAAAAAAGAAAAGCCTAGACCTGGTTTCCCCGTTGTGTCACGGGATGAGAAAAACTTAATCTGTAACCGGCCGGGACAAATCTTGGCCCCTGCCTCCCTCTATATATATATATATGAAAATATGTCATGTATATCTAAACTCTTGAAATGAAAATTTAACATTGCATATTTATAAATATATACATATATAATTTTGATATATTTTATTCCATTAATATCAATACTATTTAATATTTACAAAAAATGGCATTATTTTTAGTTTTATTATTTTAAAGTGTCCTTCTGAAAATGCATTCATAATTTACATAATTTTTATTTAAAAGTTTTTTGAACTTTGAGATTTTTTTTTGGATTTTTTTATTTTTAAATAAAAATTAAAAACTAAATATGGGCTTATCTACATGACACTCGGGTTTGGTAGGCCGCGTCTTGCCCATCAACCCCATGCTGTGGTGGCTTAAATATGGGCTCTGCATAATTCATTTCATTCCTTAAATTATAATCATTATCAATTATAATAAAAAATTTTTAAATAACCTAAATTAAACAATGAATCACAATTGAAAATCAAGATTATATATAATAACACTATTGTTTATATATTTTTTATTTTAAATAATATTATTATTAGATAACACTCTTGACGGTAATTTTTTTTTTTATATATAATTAGGTACTCATGTACTGTATTGTATAAAAGAAAAAATAAATATGGTTAATGTTGAATTTACTCTAATATATATTATTATATATTTATGTCTTTCTTATTATCGATATTAATTTTTTTATTTTTTTATTTTTTTAATGTTTTTGGATGAAGTGAATAAACTATAACTTGTATTGAAAGAAGGTAAATGCAACAAAATCCTAGAAGTAGCAATTGAGACAAAATTAACTAACATAAATAATTAAGGTCTAAAACAAAACAACAAAAAAGAACTAAACATAAAAGGTAAGCTCCCATAAGGTATTCGGGATCATTTGTCATTGGAGAAACCTGTGGGACGAGCATTAGTTGCCTTTGACTTAATCCATAGTGGTAAATGTAGACACATCTTAGTTGGTTTAGCTTGTCCACTTATCAGGTGGTATAGTTTTGCCTTATAAAAGTCATCTCATATGTCTAAGTCTAAGTCTAAGTCTAAGTCATACATATAAGTATAGGATCTTTCCTTTATTTGTTTTGGGACCATTTAATTTATCTCCCTATAGACAATCTTAAGCCTAATTTGATTCAAAATAGAGTATTTTAATAAAACTAAGGAATATGAAAACCTTGTTATAGATAATGCCCTTGCTTTGGCCATATGGCCGTCACATATCCCTTTTTCTAACATCTATTGGCAAAGACAGAGTCATTGTTGGGAAGGAAGAAAGCAAAGAATTATAAGTGACTAACTTGGACCCTTGTACTACAAAAGCTAAAATTGCACACAAATGACATAATATAAAGAGTGCCTTCTATATGTCAACTTTTATAAACATCCTAGGTGGGTATTGGTATCGTATTCTAAAACTGCAACATTTATTGAATTACAATAATGTTGTCAAAAGTGGATCGACTAGAAAGAAAGCCAACGATTCGCGCGCTTAAGAACGAGCAGTTTGGTCAATCCCGTATGGTGGACTAGCCCGTTCTAGCATAACTGGGGCTTGAGGAGGAGATTTGAGGGATGATGTAGTCTGACGGATGGAGCTGGCTATTCTCTTTCGAGGAGCAGGTCTATAGAGACACCCCCTCGAGTTCTTTCCACCTTTGAGGTAGACCGAGGGTTGGTAGGATTTGATAGAGTTTGCACCATTCATCTTTAGCTCTTCGGCAAGTAGCGACATCAGAGCTACACCGAGTTCTTGCTACTGATGTGACTATACGACATTGATTTCACTAGCACCCTACAGTATGAGAAGTTACTGATTGATTTTTCCATAGGTATCATAGCTAAGGGGTTTGGCAGCTTTTGAGCCGAGGGAGGGGCTATGAGCCAGGCCTCACGAAGGCTTCCTTCCTCAACAGGTTGTCCCTCAGGTACCTTCATGCAATTATGGCTTGATCATTTGCAGGTTGGACGGATAGTATAGGAGTGGTGGGGTGGCAGGAGCTCTTGTTTTTATACAATTTGTTGGAGCGTCGCCCCATCTACCTAGGATAAATGCTTGTAGACTACATTGCACATCAGGGCTAGTATGTTCGACTAGGTGCGATCTTCACAAGCCCCTACATTACATGTCTTATCTTCGTCGCCTTTCCAAATGGATTCTCACCCCTAGTCTGATCGAGCACCCACTAGAGGGGGTGAGGCCGAGGATGAGGATTTGGATGATGAATTCGACAGTGAGTCATCCTTACCATTAGCCATAGGATCTCTAACAGCAGCAGTAGCTCCTCCTTGACTTAGATCTTACATCTAGGAGCTGTGACCTGAGGTTTGACGGGTTTAAGAGGACCAACAGACCATCTTGGCTACCTAGGCATGGCTCGAGGCTGACCTTGGCTGTGCTCTAGATCTGTTGTCCAGGCTGGTTCCTCTCCCAGGTGTAGTTCCTCGAGCATCGACCCCTCCTTCATCTCCATATCCTCTGATCGACTCCGCACCTTCTGACGCTGCTGAGCATTACTTCTATTTTTCTATCATTATGTATTTTCAGACTTGGTATTTAGTATTCTGGCAAGGGTTGGCCCTACCTATTTTATATCTATTTTGAGTCTTTTATTGGATTTTATTTTCTGTTGTTGTTATTTTTATTTTGTTGAGCTTTAATGTCTTCCATGTACTTTGCAGGACTTATATGCAACACCCAACATCCTAAATTACAAAGGGAATGCTCACTCAGTCATTTTTTGACCTTAAGTGACCCCCGATTGCTAGGGCACTTCAATGGACTCACTGGGCCAGTTCTAAAGAGCATTGTACCTTTCAAATTAAACAGGGAAAGTAATCGTATTCCACTTACTCCCTATTTTGTTTACATTACCTTGCATGCTTATATGTACACATATTGAGGACAATGTATGAATTAAGTATAGGGGAGGGGTTTAAGTTTCATTATTAACTCTTTTATATGCCAAGATTGACTTATGACGGTGCACTTAATATAGTGGGAGTTTCTTAGTATTAGGGTGGATACATGCGAGTTTGTTTCATTTTGAGCTTTATTTCTTTTTAGTGTGCACTATATTCTTAGCTATTCACCTAATTATAACACACAACTTCTCTATTGTAGCAACTTAGACCATGTTGGACTTCTTTTAATTTTGCTCACTTTACTTCTTGGAGCCGAATTGAGAAAATCTTTTGAAAATTTCAAAGAATTTGTTTTGAAAAAATAAAAAGAAAAGAGAAAAGTTGAGAAATGGAAACAGATACCCCTTTTAGAAGTTTGAAGCTATTGTTGATAAGTCGGATACCATGTATGCCCTAAAGAGAGAAAGAGATATCTCTTTAGGTGATTGAAAGCTACTATATTTTGGTAAAAGATGTGGAAAGAGCTACCTCTCTTAAAGTATGAAAGCTGCTCGATAAGAAGTCGCGAGAAAGTGCTACCTTAGAAGATGTTTGAAGCTACCACCTTGCAAATAAGAAGTTGTTTGTGAATTTTTTGCGTTTTGAAGTCCTCTAGGTTAAAAGAAGTGAAGTAGAGAGTTGTAACACATACACAATGATAGTCTTGAATAGAGTGTTCACTATTTTTGGAACTTGAAGTTTTTAACATCCTTGTATTGTTGAAACCTAAACTACTTGTAAAACTCCAAAATTCTTGAGCACCAGAGGTCTTGCACTTTTTCCACTTGATTTTTAATGTTTTATTTTTTTCTTAAGGACAAGTAAAAGCTTAAGTGTGGTGGAATTTAATGAGTATACAACATTCATATATTTATATCACTTTGTACACTCATGTGGCATGAATTAGAGTCATATTGTAGAATTCGATGTTAAATATAGTGTGTTTCTCATTCTTAGGCTTAGAGTAGCATTTTAAGAAAAGAGAGAGAGAGAGAGAGAGAGAGAGAGAGAGCCAAACGAAGCATTTCAGACCTTAAACATTGAAGTTGAAGCTCTCTTGGCATCATTTGAATAAGGACAAGGCAAACTAGATGATTTACGGGTAGCTTACGGGCAACCTTATTGTTGTAAGTTAATTTCAGAGGATGTTATGGGCATGCTTATGCCCGTAAGAAGGATTCAAAGCTAATTTAGAGGACCTTACGGACAAGGCCTACAACCGTAAGGATGCCCGTAAGTATTATCTAGAGGAGCTTATGACTATAGCTTATACCCGTAATGGCGGTCACAACAAGCAAAATAAGTAAAGTTTAAGGTCCATCGCTCACGGCCGTATGTTGGAACATAACATAAAAAAAATACCTTACAGACGTGACTTTCAGCTGTAAGTATTCCCATAAGTCTTGTGACCATCTTCTCCAGCTCTCTTACGACCATGTCCGTATGCCCATAAGTAGCTCGTAAGTAGTCGAGTATAAATAGAACTTTTGTGGATTTTTAGGGCATTCTTGGTTATTCTTTTAGGCATTTCTTGGAGGCAAAGTTAGGAAAGAAAGAAGCCAGATCTCTAGCACTAAAAGGGCGATTTGAAGGGAGATTTGGATCTACAATCAAGTCAATTGGAGATCATAGCCTTCAAGCTCACCTTGGAGCCATGCGTGGAAGCTTCCTAGGGCTTCTCCGACGATTCTTCATTGGTACGATTAAGAAGGAGGTTTTTATGGTTTTCATGTTCCTCCTATTATTTATATCTTGGATGCTTGCCCTCCATTAATTGAGGGATAATTTGTATATGTTTAGACATAGTTGAACTCTAGGGTTTATACTTTTGACATTGGTTGTCGGATCTGTGATGCTTTAATTATTTTCTTGATTGCAATCATTTCTATTTGAATCTAATTACTTGTTTGAATGCTTTGTTACTAATGAGGCGAAAGCCCTTGCTACCATATTTGGTATACTACGTGACAAGAAGAAATTCCCATCTAGCATAGACTTTCCACAATTCGAAAGGATAGTGAGTACAACTCTGGTTAGGGTACTTTGGATGCTTCGTCTCCTGCCATCCTTCCGAGTGGGTTGATGATAATCTCTGTGGTCTTTGCAACATGTGGAGTGGGTTTTAGGAGAAATCGTATCTCTATTCTGTAATTGGATTCGGGATAATCTCTCTACGGGGGAGATTATCTACTTAAGAAATTGTCATTTGCTTATAGTAAGGTTTCAGAGAGTGTTAATGTGATTATGTGGATTGCATGCATAAACAACCTTTGTCCTCAACTTTATAACCCTAGAGGGATGCTATGCCTGGACATCACTTTATTCCTTGACATCTCTCCTACTATTTTCCATAATTTCTTATCTTTGCTTGCTTTTGTTCACACACACACAACATTCGATCACTTAGGCTATTTTTTGGGTTTAGGGTTACTACTAGTATTCACTTTCTTCTCTATGGACCAACACTTTGCTTTTGCGCACACTTTTACATGATCATCATGTATACTTGTGTCCCTATCAAGTTTTTGGTGCCGTTGTTGGGAAGAATTGTGATATTAGGAACATTTGATTATTCATCAATTTAGCAATTTCTTTTCTTTCTTATTTGTTTTTCTTTTGTTTTTGTTTATTGTTTATTGATTCTTTTTCTTCTATTTGATTTCAGTGTATGCCACCAAAGAGCAAGTCAATAAGACTAGTAGAAAGCAAGAGAAGTATAGCAAGATTGATTGGAACTAGATTGAGAACCTTTACTAAACGAGATAGGAACTTTGATAGTGAGTCTTGAGGGTGAGTAGTTGGACACCATGGCAGATCAAGGGAACCAACATATTACCCTTTTAGATTACGCTCATCCTACTCTTGATGACTCTCAATCAAGTATAGTGCGCTCACTAGGTGTAGCAAACAACTTTGAGGTCTAGCCTGTGTTTGTACAAATGGTCTAGAATTTAGTACAGCTCCATGGGCTAACATACAAGGATCCTAATGGTCACATAGGAGGATTTCTCGAGGTATGTGATATGCTAAAGATTAACAATGTCTCTGACAACGCAATCAGACTTCGCTTGTTCCCATTTTCATTGAAAGGAAGAGCTAAGCAGTGGTTCCAGGCTTTCCTTAGTGCATCTATCATGACTTGGGAACAGCCTGTCGAAGTGTTCTTAGCTCATTATTTCCCACCAGGTAGAACCGCCAAGTTGTGTCATGAGATTTCCGCTTATGCATAGTTAGATACTGAATCACTATTTGAGGTGTAGAAGAGATTCAAGAACTTGTTAAGGGAATGCCCGCATCACAACCTCCCCAAATGGATGGAAGCTCATATTTTCTATCAAGGCCTAAATCAGAGTACCATGCAACTTATAGACTCTACAGTAGGAGGATCACTTGGTAGTAAGACCCCAGAGGTAGCCAAGCAGTTGATAGAAGAGATCGCCATGAACAACTATCAGTGGAACTCGAGAGGCAAGTTAGTTGTGAAGCCAGCAGGGATGATTGAGGTTAGTGAAGTTACAACACTAGCAGCCCAGGTGAAAGCTTTGAGTAGAAAGATTGATAACTTGTCTACTCAGAAGCTTGCTACAGTCATGGCATGTGAAATATGTGGGGTAGGACAAGCCTCGATAGATTGTTTCACTTTAGGAGGGGCACACAGACCCATCGAACAGGTAGATTTTGTTGGTAGTGCCCTCCGACAGCAAGAAAGCCCCTACAATGATACTTATAACTAGGATGGCGGAATCACACCAATCTCTCTTAGGGAAATCAAGGGTAACAACAGAAGCCTCCGCGAAGATTTCCTCCTCACTAGTAGAATGAAAAGAGACCCACATTGGAGGAAGTACTTGGTTCATTCAAAGCACGGATGTTAAGGTTTAGCAGCCTGAAAACCGATTCCAGAGCATAGAGGTATCAATGAGAAACCAGTAGGCTTCTGTTCAAAACTTAGAGAATCAGGTGGGACAGATAGCTAAACTATTGTCCAAACGTCCTCAAGTCCATATTAGGAAAATACGAATAGTTTATTGACTAAACATGTAGTTTACCCTTTTGTTAATACAAGTGTAAATTTAGGATTGGGAAAAAATATTAGGCTAACAAGTTTTTAAAAAAAGATTTTAGCATCCTGTGCATTTGTTCTTTAAATGAAAATGTTATAAAATTTACCAGAGATAGTACTAAATATTACTTATTTTATACATTAGTTATAGCTACTGAGCACAATTGCTTAAACCATTTATATGGGAAATGGAGACAATTCTAAAATTTACCCGAAAAAAACATATGCACAATGACATTCACTAGTGAAATATTGTTCAAAAAGTAACATCTACTTGTAATATAACAAAACACCAGTAACATAACATAACAAAACATAACGACATACCTTAGTTTCCAATTGCTGAACACAACAAAATTTGCCAACCCATTTTGGCATTCTGAGCTACTACATATGAATCAAAAACTTAGGTGATGCCCATACAATTAGGACAAACTCCCCAATAACAATCCTTCTTTTTATGTCTCCTATTTGATGCTATCTTCTCTTTATGTTGTTGAGCATTTCTATCATGGCTTGATATCTGTCTTTTTATCCATGGCTGTAATTCCACTTTTTGTTGAATCTTGCATATACCTTGATGCCACTGGAATAATGATGTATTCAACATCAAACATATATTCAAATATATTCATAGGTTTTAATCAAAATCGTTAATATTAATGCTTGTGTTATCAACAAATCAAACAACTGAACAAGTACAGTATCTTGTTCATGACTTCTTCCTTCTATACATGTTCTTATTAATTGTTCCGCTAACTTTATTTTTTTTATTATCATTAAGTATATCAAATCAAATGATAAATATATACACAATATCTGTTTTACTTAATGAAATGTGAACTCAATGAACTATATATATATATATATATATTTGATTAGCATTAGATATATATATATAGTATTCATAGTATTACTTTTTTAAGTAAGGAAGTATATATATTGGTACAACTACAAGTGGCAAATATCTCAATCTCATAGTTACACTAATCAACACACAATGACTTAATTATAAGACTTTCTTTTCAAGAGATGATGATGCACTTAAGTATGATAAGTTGAAAGAAAGAGCCATATTAAAAAAGGGTTAATGCTATTTAGTGCTCCATTTCACTGTTAAACACCATCATTAAGGCTTTCATTAGTGAGCAATATTTTTTTATTAATTAATTAATTAATTAAGTATATGCTTAATTATAGTGACATCACTACTAGTCTAATTGTTATTAAAAGCTTTAAATTTCCATTCCATGCACACTGACCAATACAAGTGCTTAGTGCCTTGAGAATTAAAACACATATCTTATTAGTCTAATAACAATAATAATTAAGAATGTCTTAAATCATGGATGCTTTTTTTGATATGGATCTCATGATCTTGACCACAAAGTAAGATTATCTTAAAAAGGGATTCACATTAATCACCAACTCAGAAGCAAGAAACCACATCAAGAACCCAAAAATTCATCAAGAAATCTAATAAATATGATAGAAAGATACCAATTACCATAACATTGGATCAAATTCAATCAAAAAGGAGAATATGATCAAGAACCACAAAATATTCAAGAAAAGCAAATTAAACCCTACAACGATCATTCCGGAATGAACTCATAAACCCTCTAGTGACTAAAAGTCCATTGCATTCATGTCAAGAACACAATCAAAAGCAAGAATCCAAGTCAAGAACCCTAAAATTCATCCGAAAAAAGAAGTACATTGAGAACTTGAAGATTTCTTGCGATTGGGATCCATAACTTGGGTGTCTTGGAGCTCAACTTCGACAATAAGGAGCTCCTCCGTGACATCGTCCTTCATCCCCCACGAAACCCTTGCCTAAGAAACCCTAAAATTTTTGTGATCTCTTGAACCAAACTGCGAACACCGAGATCAAATAAGGAAAGAACAACCCAGCATGTCGGTGTCCGTCTTGCCAGATCGAATCTAAAAAAGGGGTAAAGTATGATGAGTTTGTGGCCAGTCAAACCATCACGTGAAGCTCATTGCTGAAGTGGAATGCCATGTCAACAATCCAAGAAAAAGTCTAACATGTGTCAAGTGAGGTGGAGCGGCAACTCAGCATCAGGGCAACGGCGTTGAGGCGCGTGACTTGATTGGAAGGAAATGGTAACATTAGTGACCCAATTGAATTTTTTTTTAGTTTAGTGACTAGATTAGGAAAATGCAAATAGTTTAGTGACTCAACATGTAGTTTACCCAAAATCATGTAGGTATAAAATCAAAGATAAAAAGAACTATGAATAACGTGTGTATATATATATACATGTAAGTATATAAATCGTTCTTCAGCGGTAATTTAAGCCATAGTGATGTGATTTCCATAGGCATGTGTGCTTTAAAGATATAATTACATGTTTAGTCCCTCTAATTGTATGGTTTCAGTCCTTTGAGTCCCTTATTAATTTTTGAGCCTATTGCGTCCCTCTATTTTTCTAAAATTGGAAATCTTAATCCATATAAAGAGCGTTACTCTCGTAGTTGGTTTTCATTAACGTGGCAAGCTATATTGTTAAAATATTAATTAAAAAAATAAAAAATACTAATTAAATATGTGAGAATAAAATACAAGATTTGGATCCGGTCTTTTCGAATCCGAATCCACCCATATCTATGAAATTCCTAAACCCCGTCTAGTTCCCAATGCCTCCATCCCATCTAGTCCCTCGATGTTGTCCGAGCCTCACAGCTAGCAAAGCGCACTCACCGAGATCCCACCTTCTTGAAGAGGCTTTAAAAACCCTACTCTCATAAGGGAAGCTAACAAAGTAGTTACAAAACACTCCTTCTAGTCCCCGCCATTTTGTTGAAGGTCTCCACGGTGGAACCCATGAGGATTATTTGATAAAGAATACTACCTCATGAGTGCGTATGTTCAGTTGAGATTCGACGTGAAATACATGATCATGTTTAAACATCTCATTTTTTATTTCTAACCAATACGTCAAGTTACTGCTTTTGCTTCCAATGATTAGTGATTATTGATCTTAAAAAATGGCTCTTAATCTATTTAAGGTCATTATGATTTGCCTCTAATATATTATGAAATAATCTTAAATATGTTGTAGGGATTCATATAAATTAATACAATAATTAATTGCATGAACATACAACCATTGAGACAACAACTAAGAGATTCTACATTTAATGATTTGTAAACAATACAAGTAATCATGCAAATCCCGCACATTCTGCAAATTGAGACACATGAATCCAAACAATCCTGAAAATTCTTCAGATCCTGCAAATTGGTTTGATACATACAAGGTTTAATTACCTTAAGAACCTGCAAATGGTATGATACATACAAGGTTTAATTACCTTCAGATCATGCAAATTGGTATGATGCATACAAGGTATAATTACCTTTAGATCCTACAGGATTGTAATTTCTGTCAACAAATGCTGAAATTATCTCTTTCACATGATAGAAATTACAATCCTGCAAATCACATTCTTGCTCATTTAATCATCTAAAATAAACTAATTCAATTTAATTTTCATCTATGGTCACCAATTCTACAATAGTGTGCAAAAGTAGTACAAAATCAAGAGGCACTCAACTTGCTTCTTTGGCATGCAATTACCAGCCAAAAAAAGGTTACAACATTGGAAGTCAACCATTTTAACATCCACTTGACAAATAGATATTAATTTCATTTTTTGATACAAAATATGAAAACTAACAAAAACCACCTTTAGATAAATGCTTCTTTCCTTCAGAGTTGAGTATTTCTTTTAGATGCTTTAGTTGATGTGCTCTATTGTGTCGGCAAGTGTAAAACTTCATTTGGGGTAGAGACTTGGGGATTTCCTTCATTATTTTGGTTTTTTTTTTTTTTGCAACAAGGCTACTATTTCTATGTGGCAAATCATCATAATGACCAAAGGGCATGTATGATTAACCTGAAAAATAAATATTATACAAAGCAATTGTTATAATGAAAGTAAATCTTACCATTATTTCATTAACGGTAACAAATGATGATCCATGTTCCAATTCCCTTCCAAGAATACTTTCTCTAGTATGCTGACACACCCCTTTGTGTGTGTACCACAAGTGCACGGGTTGTCGAAGTAATAATTACCCTAGTGAGTGGGTAATCGTATTCACAGGGAATAGTGATCAGAAACACTAGAATTGCTATTTAACTAGATTGATGATGATTCCAATGTGGTGTGAACAATATCAATGTGAAAAAGAAATAAAAACAACAAGAAAGAGAAATGCAATAAAATGAGAGGAAACACAATCGATAGAAAGTAGGGCATTGCTCACACTAGGACAATTGCTTCAAGTGCAAGATCAATCATTATGTCTCCCAACTAATATCCAATGAGTCGTGGAAATCCTTAAACACACTGTCCCAAGCCTAAGGTCAACTGTGACTAACCCTACACTATGCTCCGGAGGAGAAATCGCTCAATTTCAACACCTCACATTGTGCAAGGCTGCTTAAGCCTCTAGGGACTCCAAGTGATAAACCCTATTTCCTAATCTAGATCTATCCCTTTGGTTTAGCCGAAAGACCCCTAGTCTCAATTAAGCCCAAACACTAAGGATTACTGCAACACTTCACTCTGTCGCTTGCGCAACTAAGCCCCAGCGGAGTTCCTCTCTTCGCACTTCACTCTATTGTGACCGCAAAGAACTCTTGGAACATGGAGGTAGGATAAATCACATCGGAAGGAAAATGGGATGTTTCGCTACCTCTCGACTCATCCTCTCAACCCTCTCCAATTTAGCTTTGTCTAACCCTCATGGTGTGTCACTCATCCACAAGGATTACCAAGATAAATTCTCAACCCTAGTGTCACTCTAAGGGAAAATCAGTTCAACAAGCATTCAAGATTGAAACTCAATTAAAGAAAACATAATAAAAGGTCAATGAAACAAAATCATCCTAGGGTTTACAAGTCCAAGCACCCACTATTGGTTTAGCTCTTCATGGAGCAAGATACAATCAATAATGAAATCAAATGTAAAAGCATGCAATCCATAAGTAAAACCCCCTTGTAGTTCGTATCGATGGTTTTGTGGAGTAGCCTCGTCTTCTTCAAAGGTTCCCTCGTCAAGCCTTGAGCACAACTCGCCGAATCGATGCTGACGAAAACTACCCCAATAACTATCTTCCAAAGGAATGCGATGTTGAAGGCCGTAGAACTACTCCAAAAACATTGCCAAAGCCTCTCCAAACCCTAGCCACGAGCGCCTCCAAAGATGCGAAAAAATGGGCAAAAGATCTCTCAAAATGGCTGAAATCGAGACTTAAATAGGGCTGGAATCGGGCATACACAAGGGCGTGTGGAATTTCCACACGGCCTTGTGAATCTCCAGAAAACTAATTTTCTGCGGTCTATGAACTTTAACTGATACAGTAATTTGTTATAGTAAACTACTATAGTACTCCGCCACAATACTCCCGAATCCACTTTTTTCATCGAGGCCACATGAACGGGCACACATCCATGCCGTAGATCACATTGCGTCTTCAATAAACGTCACATTGATGAAGGTCTTTCTAGTGTTGGACAAGTTGGAACACGCGAATGTATTTGTTTGAGCATGATGGAGGTTGACACACAATCACGTATCTTTGAGCACAACTTATGTCTCCGCGTTTGTTCATTCCAAGATTCAATCAACAAAGTGCATCCACGATTTACTTCTGGATCATTTCTTACACTATTGTTTCCATAACCCTATAAACGATAAAATCTGAGAAAAGTAATGCTCAATGTAAGACAAGAATACTTCGTATTACTAATACACAAGCACTTATCATGTGCCACTTCTACAACATACATGGAACAGTTATGATTAATTCAACAATAAGAACAAATCATGACAATTATGACAAAATCACTTTCCTTCAAAACTCTAATTGGGCCATAAGTAGCTCCAATTCTTGATGATGTTGTCTTCTCTTTTACCTTTCTTTTCTTCCCAGCACTTGTTGTCTGTCTACTTGAACTAACATTTTCAGTGTTGCCCCGCACAACCACATTAATTCATTCATTTTATTTATGAGAACTAAATTCAGAATACGTTAAAGAAATAATTAGCATACAACTTACCTATGTAGGCTTTTTTGAACACCTTGTCTTGTTGTGGCCCTCCATATGGCAAATTCCTCATTCAAGACTCTACCAAACCTTGAGATTTTTGTTGTACTTTAGCTCTTGCTTCCCAAAGGTTCTCTCATCCTTTTTTTTTCACAGGTCAATCAAGCATCGTTTTTGCTATAGGAGGTAACAATTGACCTTGTACACTTGGTGGCCAGAACATCCTACCTCTCATAGGATTGATAGTGTACTGGTATGCCTTCATGTAGATATCCATCTTAAACCATTCATATATATAAACAAGCGGGTCTGCCCCTTAGAATGCAATTGCTGCTAGTGTATATTGATAGGGGATGCCACTCTTATCCCACTTTCCATAAGAGCAGCTATTGTGGTCTAACTTTACAACATAGGTCTCACTCATCATTTGCACCACATCATCCCAATAGACTTCATGTTCTGTAGCACCATTCCAATTACTTGCAACTTAGCACATTTATTGCTTTCTTTGTCAAGTTTGGCAACTATTTTGGCCCAACATCAAACTTCCACTTCATGATGTACTGGCAACAATCCTTTGCATAACATATCTCCTTATTTCTTCAAGCATAGCTATAACTAGTTTACTTCTGACCTCTACCATCACACCATTGAATGTCTCGCACATGTTGTGTTGTTGATGACACCACTCTTGACAACATCATTTAAAAAAAGCCCCATACCAACCATTAACTGGCCATTTTTCTAACAACTCATCTACAACCCTATAGCAAACTACACCTAAGTCATAAATATATGGTGGTCCTACCTCTTCATATCAGAAGGACACCTAAGTCATAAATATATATTATGCTCCTGCCTCCTAGGCCTAATGTTTTTGTTAAATAGCCACATATAGAAACCAACTAGGAATCATATGTTAAATGAGTTCTTTAGGCAAAAACCACTATAGTATAATAATTGATTGATTGTCTACATCAAATAGTTTATAATTGTTTGTTATGCATGATAGATTCATTTGTAGATGCATTGAACAAATTTAAAAAAATATGGTTTTGTAAAGTACATTACAGGGTTGCAATGAAAGGGGATCCTAAGAAAGTATTTTCTAAGTATTTCCATTTTGACTATCTTGCGTAACTAAACCAAAACCCTGTATTAGTCAATACATCATCACAAAACTATGGACCAACTACATTCAAATACAAAACATACAAACAAAAATATAATATGACACATATGACTTGTCCCCATCTCTGAAAATATGGCAGAACTAAAATAAACCCCACATTATATTATAGCCAATACATTATCACAAAACTTTAGCAAAGTAGACTAATTAGATTCAAACACAAAACATAAAGGAAAAAAATATAATATTTGTCCCCACCTCTGAATGTCTGGTAGAGCTAAAACAAATCCCACATTAGAGTGAACACATCATCACAAAATTTTAGTAAAATTGATTAATCAAATTCATGCACGTAACATAAAGGAAAAAAATAATGGCAAATGAGATTTGTCACCAACTACAAGACATTTACTCAATACCAAGATTTGTCACCAACTACAAGACAATTACTCAAGCTTTATCACCAACATCAAGACAATTACTCAATACCAAGAAATTGGAATAGAAAAGTACCTTCCTGGGGGATGAAGGGTTAGCTTCATGGATCAAGGCCTCTGTAAGAAGGTGGGATCCCGATGAGTGCGCTTTGCCAGCATCGAGGCTCAGACAATGTCAAGGGATTAGATGGGATGGAGGCATCAGGGACTAGACGGTGTTTAGGGATTTCACAAATGGGGGTAGATTCGGATTCAAAAAGACCAAATCCGAATCTAGTATTTTATTCTCACATATTTAATTAGTTTTTTTTTTAATTTTAAATTAATATTTTAATAATATAATATGCTACATCAGCAAAAAAACACAAAAAATAAGATTTCCAATTTTTAATCCGAATCTGTCTCTCAGTGAACTAAGATTTCCAATTTTAAAAAAATAGGACGCACAAAACACAAAAAATAAGAGAGACTTACGGGGCTGAAACCATACAATTAGAAACATACAATTATAGGGACTAAATTGTTAATTATAATATCAACCATTTAAAGCGATCCTTCTCACTGGGCTGTACATGTCTTTAAGTGCTCACCTGATATGAGGATGGGGCATAAGGTTCATGTCATTATAAGTTGAACGATTTCACACTGATTTTACTTTTAAATAATATATTATTTGATTAAAATTTTAAAAATAAATCAATAAAATGCATACTTTTTTAACATTTAGCATGCATCACTTACAAAGTAATGCGATGATATTTGTTTGAAAATCTGCTCATTCATGTGTTAATAGATTGTTTATAATGATTATTCACCTATATTAATACAATTATTATACACCCAAATTTTCAATGGAAAAGTAAAAGTAAATTATTTTCATTGGAGAGATTAAGTTTAAATTAAATATTTTCTCTTAACAATTCATTTTTATGAAGGATTATTTATATAAACACATTTATTTAAAATGATAAAAATACGTTCAAAGTTTCAAAATAATAAATCAAATCTACTCAAAGTATAATGGTTGATTTTAAATCTTGATTTTGATTAAATATTTTGATGAAACTAATTTGATTGCAAAAATTTAAGCATGTTAAGTTGGATTTTTTTTAGCTTAATATAATATTTCTATTTTTAGGATTTATTAAATAACTTATTATCTTGTAAATGAATTAATTAGTATTATTTTATTGATTTTTTGCTTAAAACTTTAATTAGATAATTATTTTAAAAGGTAGCTTATAAACAAGAAACTGATTATGTAACCGTACTAAGCCGATCTATGGGCCTAACAACTTGAATTCAACCAATTGGGCTACTTTAAGTGAGCATGGTTGAAACATCGAAGTGCAAAATGTTTTATATAGATTTAACATGAAACCATTTATTTAAGTGAGCCAAAACTTCTACCACTTAGACCAACTCATTGATAAATAAAAAATTATTTAATATTGAAATTATCATATACAAAAATTACATTAAATGGGGTTAAAACATAAAGGTTAACAAATTTAAAAAAAAAATTATTTAAAATTAATATTATATAAGATAAATAGAGATATTAAGATAATGAGAAAGGGAGAGCTTTTGAAAGTTCCCCTCTGCAATTAAGTTTACTTATAATAAATTTTATCAAATTTAAATTTTATATTATTTTCCATAGTAATATTTCATAGTTGTATGGAGTTTCATAATTATCTAAGACCAATATGTTAGTTTTGGAGGGGTTGGTATGTGATAATTATTTGCTCAAACTCCCAATGAATGGAAAACGCACACAATCAAATATGCAAAAAAGAGACACACAATATAGTTACCCAGTTCGGCACACCCTTGCCTACATCTGGGGGGCAGAGCCCAGAGAAAACAATCAATTAAAAGAAGTAAAAGAATGAAGAGTACAACTCTCTCACTCACATAGTGACAAAGAAAATCCACTTACGATTACCCGATGCCCACTCTATTCAATCCACACACCCTGGGGTCTCTCTCGCGTGGTTCATCCTAAATCTTCAAGCAGGATATCTTATATGAACGCATCTACGTCCTAATAGATCTTCTTTTTTTAGACTTCTCCGCGGCTTCTTAACTTGGACATTTTCCAAAGTTAGATGTTGCAACACCAGTTGTAACCGAACTTGCAACACTGCCCACTTTGCTGAACTTGACTGAGTTCTAGCCCAGTTGCAACTGAGGTTGTGACATTTTCAACCCTCCAGGTTCCTTTAGTTCGCTTCGTAGTAGCTGACTGGTCCTGAGCTTCTCCTGTCGCAACCGCTTCTTTCCTTAAGTCATTTTAACAAGCCCCTCCCCTGAGGGTCACACCCACCAAGGCACGAACACCTTTACTAAAGATAGCCACAAAAGATCTCCCGATCTTGTTTCCAAACTTGGTCCAAGTTTGGTGTTCAATTATGATCCTCAATTGATCCAACAATATATTGTTATTAAACTTGATCTCCCCTCATCCAAGTTCAATCTTCAATATCTTCCAAGCATAATCTTCAATTATCCTGGCTTGGGTCTTCAAATCTTCAATTAAATCTCACCATATATGATTTATATCCTTGAATAGCTCCGCCCATAAATAGCCTTCATACCAACTAAAGCTCCATGCAATCTACTTGATGATCTTTTACTCTTGTTAATCAATCAGTTATTCCTCTCTTTAGAAATAGATCTCTCATAAAAAGATTCTACCAAAGATATGATTCATCATCCCGGATCTTACCAAAGATAGATAAAATCATACCTAAGATAAAAACTAGCTCTTCAAGAGAGATCCTTTTACCTCGATGCTTTCTTAAAAAATTGTTATTTTTCATGTGAACCAATGAGAGGAATTTCCCTAAACATAATCTCATGTCTTCATGCGCCATGTTACCATGCATCAATTACATCATCATCCTTGTCACTTCTTCATTTTTCAAGTCACCATTGCCATGTCTTCTCTCTTTGCCATGTCATCTCTTGGCTTTTCACATAATTTTAGTTCAAGTCTCCAGGCCTAACACAATATGTTTAATTGTTTTAGTTTACATAGATTTTATAAAAGTAATTTCTATATATTGGAGCTAGAAGTCTAGAAGATGGCAATAATTTCTATGCAATCTCACGAAAACCTTAATTAAAGAGAATTTTTCTTTCTTTGTTATATTATCTCTCAAAATTTAAGAGTGTATAAATAAGTGTGTTGATACTCTCAAGGGATATCGGTTTAGCTTAATGAAACCACCATTTTGTAGGGACTTGTACTTTGGCCTTGTTTGGATTAGCTTTTGGGAAGTCTTGAAGAATTTTTTTATAAGTTTAGCGTTTTTGGGCTAAAAAAAAATTGTTTGGATTAGCTTCTCTGAAGAAGCAAAAGCTTAAAAAAAAAAGCATAAATACTATAATTTTTTAGAAGCTTGTCATGTGATGTATCTGAAAAAATAATTTTTTAGAAGCAGTTTTGGGGTTACACAATTATTTAACTGCCCTTATGGAATAAAGAAATAACTTAGGGTTTTAAAGGTTTCTCTCCAAGTTTTTTGCATCCCCATCCAATCTTCTCTGCCTCCAAGATCTGAAGGCCTCCCCCTCCTGTCCGCTCCTGCTTCGCCCTAGTGTGATAAATGCATAATAATTGGGATATAAATTATAATTCAATGAATACCCATTTTAAAAATTTGCTAGTGAAGAAGTCCTTATACAAATGCACATCCAAACAACTTCACAAATATAGAAGTACTTCTGCATTAACATATCCAAACACAATATATAGAGAAGCACTTAACTTACTATGAGAAACGCTTTTTTGAGAAGTCCTACCAAATTGAAAAAGAGCATTTTTTTTTAAAAGCCAATCCAAACAAGGCCTTTACAGTCTTTGTTCGGTGAAAATGGCTTACAAAATGATCAGTTGTAAAAATCCCACTTTTCTATTTAACTTATCTCTCATTTTTGTTATTACTTTTATGTATGTTAATATATGATTTAGCCTGTTGATTAATTTTTGCAACTCTCTTAATGGTTTTTTTTTTTTCTATTTCCATCCCTTGAAGATGTAACTTCTCAATATTAGAGCATATCCGTGCCATCTTCCATGTCTTCCAAATATATAAATGAATATTAGAATATATTCATGATTCATACTATCTCCAAAATATGTAAATAATATTGTATAGTTGACTATGATCCCTTAGATTGATAATTTCCTTATATAGTGGTGGCTATCTTTATATACTTGTAATTCTATGGAAACTAATGTAAGATAAAATTATATATATATATATATATAGAGAAACCATCATCTAGGGACGTCCCTAGATTTCAAATCTAGGGATGTCCATAGTAGCCATCGGATGAAAATCTGACGGCTCTTATCATTATGAACAGTAGAAACCGCGTTCTACAGTGTTGCACAGTGCTCATGAACAGTAAAAAGGTGTACATTGTTTATATAATCAATCAACCATCGGATGATGATCCAACGGCTTAGATTTAAAAACATCTCTAGATTTGAAATCTAGGGACGCCCCTAGATGATGTTTTCCCATATATATATATATATATATATATTTGTCTCTAGTAAGCTTTGACAGCACGCAATTCTTGGTTTAGATTTCCTAAAGCTTCCTAGACATTATGTCTTCTTCTCCCATCACCTTGTCTTACACTCCTACCCATGTCACCACTTTTATCAGTTTCCCCTCAACCAACAGTCTCCCTCCCTTGCTCCAAAACTCACATCACTTTCTAGACATTAAACTCAAGCCCCGCAATTATCTTTATTGGCACACCCAAATCACACAATCCTAGAAAGTCAAAACTTGATGGGATTCATTGATAGATCAATTCCTCCACCATCAAATTATCTTCCTTCTTCTACTAACTCTACCCCGGAGTTTTTATTGGCCTTTGGTGGCGTCTATAAAAGCCAGTAAATCACACCATGGCAATTTTAAAAAACACCGGAGAAAACATTGAGAAAACTAACATCGCTGAAGTAACAACGTTTTTATATAAAACGCCACCATTTAGGGGTGTTTTAGGTTAACAAATGGCGCTATAAGTTGCGGCATTTCAGAGTAAGGCGCCGACAATGGTGAAGCGAATTCTTAGAGAATGGTATGGATTTGTTGGCGTTTATAATTTAAACACCACCAGTATTCCGGCGTTTGGCAATTTAAAATGGCACTAAAATTTGCGGCGTTTCATAATAAGGCACCGGCAATGGTGAAGCTGATTCTTCGAGAATGGCACGAATTTGCCAGCGTTTATCAATAAAAAAGCCACCAATATTACGGTGTTTTTTATCAATAAACGCTGGTAAAACCCCATCTTCATTCTTTTGTTTATCCTGACATTTTTATTAAACGCCGACAATTAAATAAATCCTGTAATTTTTTTTTTATTTTTGCATTTAATGCATGTAACAAACTTGAATATTACCTAAAACCAAAATTAAACTTCTCTATATGTTAATAAACAGAAATATGAAAGCAATAAATAATGTACATTCTTGTGTTTGAATGCCACAAAGATATATAAATCAACTTAGAGATATCTTGAATAATCTCATTCACAAACACAAGTATTTAACAAAATATGATTGGTAAAATTGTGACAAAATCTCATAGAGATATCAAGACCATAAAAGTTCACATAAAATCACATAAAAAAGTGGGGGAAAAATCAATCATTCATCGTTCCTGATCATCGAACCTCCTAAGAGGGCATCAATGTTCTGAAGAAGTCTGATTCTGTAAGAATAATTTAGAGTATTAGATAGTATTCACAAACACAACATTATATATTTAATTTACAATTACCCTGAACATGCACACTAGACCCGGCTGTGTTAGCCTTAGGGGTCTGAGATCCAATGCATTGATTCTGCAATAATTACAATTACATGTTTAAAATATAGAAATGAAAATAATATAGTACTAGAAACTCATACCCAATCACACACACACAAACGCTTCTGTTTATGGAAGTATCCAAAGTATCTGATTACTAGTTCACAAGTTTGAAGTACCTGCAATTGAGAAGATGATCCAACTATGGTAGGTGGGGGGATAGTTGCTCCTAGGAATTGTTGTTGCAAGAAAGTATATAGAGCGTTCTAATTATCACGTTCTCGCCCAAGCTCATCTTCCATCTTTTGGAACTTTTCATCCATCTGTTGGCAAAAATCTATGTACTCAGATCAATGACCACCACAGGTTGCGAGACCAATGACTACTTGAATGGCCGTAATATGTTGTAGGTGCAGGACCCAATCCAAGCCCTCTTACTTGGGCATGTCGCTCTTTTCCAACCACCTGAGTCAAAATTTTTGTTTCAACCATTCCCTCATCCCCATCTATTGATTCATATTCAGCTAGTTTTTCATTCGCCTTTTCCTACATTTATGTAAAAAGCTTTTAACAAATGTTATTTCTAAAGGAATCAATAGAAGAAATAATAATGGTCAAAGACTTAGTACCATAATGTCTTCTGTCTCTTTATTCAAATATGATCCATCTTTTTAGTATGGATCCCTTTGAAAAACTAAAAACGTCCTATTTTCTTTCCACTTCTAAGCTCCTAAATCAAGAAAATATAGATTAGTAATGTTTAACAGTAAAGCGTACTCTTTGGGAAAAAAATCGTACATAACCAAATATTGAAGACTTGAAAGAGTTAACAATTTGTTACCATTTCTTTTTATTTTCTCGCAAAACTTTTTGAACCAGAATTGTGTGTATACTTTTGTTGCTTTCTCGAGGAAACCCCAACTTGTTCTGATTCCTGCATAATAACTTGAACATTAAATTACATATATAAGATACCATGATTATTACATTTAAAATAAAAAATATATTATTCCTACCTCCCCTTTCCTCGAGTACCATAAGTCAACTAACTCTTCTCATTTCCAGGTAATGGTCCCTTCTAGATGCTTCTCTTTATTTGCTTGAAGCCTATCCTCTCTTTTGAAATATTTTTTCTTCAAATCATGTTTGTAGTCCCTCCATTTCTTTCCCAAAGAATTAAGTACATAGTCTTTTGGGATTTCAAGAACAAAGCATATCTATTTGACAACCAAAAATAATTTCAACCAAATATTATGACCATAATAAGATTGTTTTGTAAATAAGTACCACCTTATGCATAACACAAATTTAACCATAAAAGAATACCTTGATGAAGTTTAATAGTTCGTCCTTCAATGTTTTTGGCACTTTATGCCAACTCTCATATTGAAGACCAATCTTCTGGCTAGAGCGAGCGATCATACCTAAGAATGAAGAGAACAAGTGTGCCTCAAGCCCAATTGGTTGTCCAAGCCGATTTGCACTGACCAATACTTTATCTTCTGGAGGCAGTGCCCACAACTCCTTCAAAGTTGTTCATCCTCTTCCTTTATGGCATCCCACATTGTCAACTAAAACAATTCATGTGCCCATTCATCAAGAAAAAATGGTTTAATCCATTACTCAAAAAGTTGTTTTTTTCAAATCAATTGCACAAAATACCTGTGTTTACATTAACCGAGCCACTGGTATTTTCAAGTATGTTACCATGGTCTTGGTTTTCATCATCTCCATTGTGTTTTGAATCAGTATTTGATGAATGAGTTGAGGTGCGAGGTTGAGCATCATGCATTTGAGCAGATGGCATCCCACCTTCATTAGATGTACCAACATTTCAACTACGATTTGTTTCAGATCAGATTACTTTCATAGCATTCAATTTTAATCTTGCCATCTTGATGTTGTCTACATGACATCATAATTGTAGGTATACATCAAACAAGAATAAATAAATATATATATATATATATATATGTATGTGTATGTATGCCTGTATATTAACTTGCTTGAGATTCAACCATGTCAAGGAAATTCAATAATAGATGTCTGTACATGCATGTTTCAAGAATCCATAATTTCATGTATAATCAGAGTTAGGAAAATATTTCGAGTCAGTCATGTATCCAAACAATTGCAATAAGTGTTGCATTCACAAATCTATTTAGGTGAGATGAAGTCTTTTCTCAGTCTCTCAAATTTAAACAATAAGATCATTGTTTATTAACTAAGGACTTAATAAAACTTTTCACTTGACTATTTTGTCATAAAAATGGGAAGTGAGTTTGTTACATGGAAAATGGAAAGCATTTGGTGAGTGAAGTCTTTTCTCAGTTTCATTAACCTAAACAATAAGATCATTGTCAATTAAATGATATGAGAATCTAAGGTTTGACCCTTGCACAATTATTGAGAAAAACCTTTTAAATATTAGAAGGAAAAAACATGAAAGCATGTATTTCCTTGAAGAACTTCCTAATTATAGTAGCTGACAATCAAACCATCATTCCCTTTAGCAAAAGAAGACCTCAATTGAAAACAAAAGCAAACCACACACACACACACACCAAAGCAAGATTATAGTTTAATTTGGGGTAGATGGTCATAAGGCAAGAAACTAATGTATTTCATTTATGCTATCACAAACAGAAACTTCATCAACATTGATACCAAAACTATTGAAAACCATTTGACTAATAAGGTGAAATTAGAAGAAGCCAGGCGGCCATACCTTTTGTTTCAAGTATGAAAGAGAATCACACTTGGAAGACAAGGCAGAGAAGACAAAGGATGAATGTTTGTCAATTAATACTTTAAGTTGCTTCAACCTTAGAGATTGAGTAGTACCCTGAAATAATTAAATTGAGACATTTGTAATTGACATCAGGCAAATGTAGTTTGTTACCATGAGTTAATTAAACAGATAACCTGAAGAAGAATATGCTTGCATAATCTTTTGAGCTATGGGTTTGGTTCAACATTGATTGATGAGGAAATTTCAGACTGTTCACCATCAAATTCATCAACAAGTTAACATGATTAACTGATGAGGAAGATATATACCTACTGGTGAAAAGGCTTATTTGTTTCCTTGCAAAATCTGTTCTCAAAGTATCTCCTTATCCTGAAACTTATATGAAAGGAACACATTAAATTTACATCCACTTAGTAATGTGTGTATGCTAAAAAAAAAGGGCCCAATTCATAGCAATAAACCATCCAAAATACATATTTAACCCAAAAATATAGAGGAAAAGAGCCATTAATTGAATCAAATCAATGACATGATGACCCAAGTTAATTAAGTTATAAATGCATCAAAGTTTCAGTGAAATTGAATGGAATTGATGTGCAACATTTTCCAATTTGATGGAAAGACTCGATCAAAAATATCAAACACATATAACAAATTAATCCTATGAATGATATGTTGGAGTCCATTTATTATATGATGCAATTTAAATTATTTGAAACTCAAATTCTAGTAAAGGCTTACATTATATGGAGGCAACAGTGCCATGCATTAAGAATTTCAAATGCATGGCATACACTTAAATTTCGAAAGCACAACGCACTCAAAAATAATGCAAGAGACTTTGCTAGATCTTTAAATACTAAACTTCCTGAAAACATCAAACTTCAATAAAAAAAAGAAAGATAAGAATCAATATAACAAGCACAAATGAAGAGAAGAACTAAGTTAAATTATAAAGATGAGATGGATTGGCAAATAAATTATAGATTACGAAAGGGTACATAAAACTCACACTAGAAACTTTGAAACTAGAAAATTGTAAGTCATAGTACAAATATGAAGTAATTAACTAATCATTAAGTAGCATATACATCCTTATTGACATCTCCACGAACCCATTACTCATCATCATTAGAAGATAAAATCCTTTCAATACTAGTAGGAAAACAATCAGTTTGAGGACCACTTTCTGTTGATTGTCACCCATGTCATACACTTCCCTAGCTTGATTGCGTATCACAACATACCATCCAGATTCGTTGAGATCTTTACTGTAGAATACTTGCTTCACTTGTGATGAAAATACATAAGGCTCATCAATGACATGAGCACCCGTGTGGATTAATCTAGAAAAATTCACCATGGTAAATCCATATTTATCTTTCTTGATACCACGACTATTAGTAACATCAACCCAATCACATCGAAACAACACAACTTTGAATTTTTGAAAGTAATCTAGCTCAATAATGTCATTCAAAATCATGTAATAGTCAACATTTCCTTGGACGGGGTTAGCATCACTTGCGCTAGCATAACTCATTGTTGAAGAATTAACAAGGCGTCCGGAATTTTGAGTTCTCCTTAATCTCTCACGGGATTTGGTATGGAAGCGAAATCCATTGATGATGTATCCTTTGTATCGCTTAACAATTCGATTTGGTCCTTGTGCAAGAAATCTAACTTCTTCGGTCACATCTCTTCCATGAGAGACCTAGGAAATTACATCAATATATGTATGGAATTAAAATTTGATGAATTTATAGAGAATTATGCTTTTAATTTTCAGCACTTACAACTTCCTCCAACCATCCATGAAAGGTCTTAGTGAATTACAAATCAACATCGCGACCAGTTCAACGGCGACCACGCATTTGTTGTCTCAGGATATTCTTATACTCACTACAATTAATTTCAATACAAATTTTTAACTTACACCATACAAAGTAAAAGACATGATAATGCTTCACTTACGATTGCAGCGTAACGGTAGCGTCATGGTGTAGCAGGACATATCGATGTGCTTGCGTCAATGATTTAGTATCTAATTCTACTATTTCAAATTTGCCTATTGGTTGCCCATGACTATGAAATAAATTAGTTCCGCCGAGTTCCTTATCATGAACTTCACCCAAATTCCTTGAGGGTTTATCAAATATTGTTTTAACATCCTCAAGATATCGGGAACAAAAAGTTACACATTCCTCTGCCAAATAACCTTCGGAAATAGAACCTTCAGGATATCTCTTGTAGCACACATAATTCTTTAACTTCAACAAGAACCTAAAACAGGTATGTCGTGTCAACAAAAAATAAAACTTAATTATTACTAATTATAACTAAGTTCATAACAAAAAATGTTACCATTCAATCGGATACATCCATCTATAATGGACAGGTCCACCAAGTTTGGCTTGCAATGGAAGGTGAATAACCAAATGGACCATTATAGTGAAGAAATATGGTGGAAAAATCTTCTCTAATTGACATAAAACCATCACTGGTCGATATTGAAGTTTCTCGAGCTCTTCAACCTTGAGAACCTTACCACAAAAAAATTTGAATATGTTGCAAACCTCATAAATAGAACACATCACTTGTTTTGTTTTGATGATGATAAGCGTAAAGCAATTGGAAGCAAATCATGGAGTAATATATGATGATCATGTGATTTTAGAGAATGTAGCTTCCGTTCTTTTTGGTTGATGCATCTTGATATATTTGAGGAATAATTATCTGGAACTTAATGTCCTTCAAGACTTGGAGAAACACATCCTTCTCCCCTTTTGTCATTGAATAAACAGCAGGAGGCAACCTTGTTCTTCCATTAGGAAGATATTCAGGATGAAGAACATGATGAATTCCCATATCTACCAAATCAAGTCTGGCTTTCAAGTTATCCTTTGATTTGCCATCAACATTAAGAATGGTTCCAATCATATTTTCACCAACATTCTTCTTGATGTGCATCACATTTAGATTATGCCGTAGAAGGAGATGCTCCCAATATGGTAAATCAAAAAAATATACTTCTCCTTTTCCATAAATCTACTTCATGTGATTCATCTTCTTCCTTGTCGATGTCACTTTCTTCTTGAAAATTATGCCTCTGTCTTTTCTTTGAGCTGCTAGAAGTCTTTGATTTTCTTAGCCTTTGTTTCATTCATTTCTCATAGCTATAATGCACATCATTTAAGATCAACAAGATAGAGGAGCCTCACATAGAACTAAGGTACCATCAAATAGATGTTTTTGGAGCTTATATGGATGATCTTTTGCTAACCACCGCTGATGTCCCATATAACAAAACTTGTCACGCCCCGACCCGCGGGCCCACCAGATGACAACCGCCGGACGATCCCGAGGAGGGACACACACCACTCAACCCTCGAGTCATCGCAATGCTCACAAATTCCTGCTAAACAACACCACAACAACAAAGATACCAAAAACAAGACTTTCACTAAAAAAGTCAGCCGTGTAGTATAAGACATACAAATTACAGACACAGAGTTAAGAACACTAGTGGATCCACTGCAATAACATAATGTAACATGTTCAACAGTAAATAAACAACCTGACTTGGGATGCAAATTTGCCAAGCACTTCGCCTCGCTATGACGACCCAAACCATTAAAACCTGAAAGGGAGGAGGGGTGAGTAACCATAGTCACTCAATGAATGGGTTAGCACAAATTTAAAAGAATATCAAAACAAATCGATGAATTCCAATAAACACATTTTACAATAACATAAATGAACTGGAACGTTTCACATTTGCAACACAATGAAAGTACAAGATATGAAACCTTGGTATTTAAAAACTGAAACAGAGGTTCTCACGAGTATAGACAAAATATCAACATGTACAAAACAAATGCCTGGATATAAGTTCCCAAAATGATTAGAAATACCAACTTAAACAAATAAAATCCTTGATAATCACAAATCCTCAATTCTGCACGATACATACTTGAAAAGCATTAAGATATAAAACATGAGATCACACTTCGAATATACCAATAGCAAGAAAATATGATTAACCTCAAATACTAAAATTTCATCTCGATTAAATAAGTAATGGCCTAAAACACTCTCTCCAACATTAGCCGCCGTCGCGACTAAGTTATGAGCCATCAAGATCTTCGCACCTTTGAAGTTGGCACACCGGTCCCGTGTGGTGACCCTGGGATCCCAGTGTATCATCCAATCAGGGCTCCATGCTCCTACTTGATCTGGACAAATCTACACTCAAGTCCACCACGCCACCTCTAAAGACTGGCCTGTGGGGACCCACTACTGCAGTAGTCGGGCCTTAGCCGGTCGTCACCATCCAAACCATCATGTAGATGTAGCAATAATACAATCTGTATAAATCATATCACAGGGACCTTATCCAAGACAAGCATTCACATCTCGAAAATAAACATTATTTCCACATAGTCAATGTCAAAAGTATAAAAATGCATATAAACTTTCATAAAGTATTCCGATCCCGATATGTCAATATGTTCGAAAACATTTTCTATCCGAATGCCAAGAATAGTTCAATAACATGAGAAGCTTTCCAAGTTGATTGAAACATTGCTTTAGATAATAAAACCAACTAATATTAAATACACTGCAATATCCACAATCCAGAAGAACATGGCATTCATAAATGAAAACCATTTGTTTTCATAACCATAAATATCAAAAGCATACTTATAAAAGCGAAAGGTTTTACAAATCATTCCTAAAAGCAAATGCCAACAATGTAGAAAGGAAACATTGAGTTTGAAATATAATAAAAAGTCATCAGAACAAACATGGCTTTTGGTCTAGTCAAACATCAAGTTACTTAGGATCATTCTAGCTTTCTCGTTCTTTAGCTCACTAAGTTTTCCTCCAAGTACAAGATTTAATCCCCAAAGTCTAGTCAATCACAACATCCAAATCCTTTACAAGTCATGAAAATATGTTCATCTCATCACATTTATTTACACATGCCAATATACATATTGATCCAATCCTACTTTACACATCATCAGGTATTTACTTCCACAAGTCTTTACTATTCAACCCTTTCTTATCCTCAATAATATCTTAGATCCTTATCATGGTGTCATTACCTCAACATCAATATTTACTTCATCTATTAATAATCTCATTGTTAAAATACTCAAAAGTTAACTATCTCCTCTTAGTAGCATTAAATCAAACTATTATTAGAAATTCACAAGAATATTCAATTTTGTAATCTAACACTTGTCACGTATAACTCAAGCTATTCATCATCAACCTTCTAAAGAAATTTCATTTAAAATAATAATCATAATCACTGACATCCACCCAGTATATACCACACTATGATCGCACTACAATTAAGCACCCTACACTATGCTCACAAGAACAAACCTCATCAACTTTGATAATTCTACAACATAAGTATAATTATGTTATTAATGGTTCTCAAATATTGCAAAGAAAATATTAGCATCAACCTCACTAACTACCCAAGATCATGCATAAGGTTCCACAAGTCATTCCAATTACAATGTACTAGTGTTGTTATATACCTTAGCATTCAAAGCTCCATCAAGTTCCGTGTACCATATTTATCACATCATGCCTCAAAACTTTAGGAATTATACATCACTAGGGAGATTAAATCATCCATTGAACATACATAATCAATTTCACATATAACACTTAAGCCCAATGAACTCTTTGTAATAATCAACAATTTCCATTCATCCTCCAAGCATGTATGTTCTCAAATTCAACCTCAACTAACACAATTACATCCTCAGTAAACTTTCTCATGATCTTTAAAGAATAAACCACAACCCATCCAAATAATTCATAGTCTCTAGTGGTCACCTTGACTTTATTTTAAACACATGAAATAGCAATTTAAAATAAGATAAAGGCATGGAAATCATTTTAGAAAGCAAATAAAATATTTTTGATACTCAATTAGAATTGTGCACATAACATAACCCACTTACAAAACATGTCGTCTCGCATGGAGACGCGCTCACTGGTCGGCGATTTCCTTTCTCTCAGAAGATGTTTCACCACCTAAACATAAGCAGGAAACCTAAGAAGCAATCAAAACTAAACATCAAAGCTAATATGCATTCATATGCGATGTTACATGTTAGACATGTAACACTCGGGTTATAGGGAAAAACAATGTCATTTTGGATCCAAACGATCTCAAATTGGAGCAAACCTAGTTCCAATAATTCAATGAAATAAGGGCTTCAATTTGGATCAAAGAAATACAAGAAAAGGTCAAAGTTTTTCGGTGCGACAGTAACTTTAGGATTGCTACAGTGTAACCCGAACCTTACAAATGATTTTCTCTCATTTTACAACATCAAATGATGAAATTTCACCACAATTCTCATGAATAACAATTGACACCATCAAGGGCTTCATTTTAAGCCCAAAAACTCGCACAAATCATGGATAACCTAAGGGTTTGGTCTAGGTTCCCAAACAATGAATACAATGGAAATACGAAAGAAATACATGATAAAAACTCGGATAAAGGCTCTTACCTTACTCAAGAGGATATGGGGAATAAATTTTCGGTGTTGGTTCGCCGGAATTGGTCGCCGGAAATTGTTTGTAAATTTTTGAGTGATCGGCCGGCATGAAGAAGCAAAGAAGGAGAAGGAAAGAAGAAGGAAAAGAAAGAATGGTTTTAAATGATAACTCTCGGCCTGCTACAGTATTGGACTACTACAGTGTACTGCTACAGTGTGGCCGGTACAGTCTTTTCTCCTTTTTCAAATTACCTTGTTGCCCCTCTAACACAAGAATGAAAACAAAGATCCACATAACCTACTATGCTATCCAGTAAAAAAGCTACTAATGCAAAATGACCATTTTACCCTAATACATTCACCGAAATAAGAGAAGATCCTAGGTCCAAATTTGGACCGGGAACAACAAAACTTTTGTCCATTGGATAACCATCTTGACTATGTTTCCGCAGCATAACAAGGGCAAGCGTACTTCCCCTTCGTGCTCCAACCAGATAAAATTGCATAAACAAGGAAATCATTTATTGTCCACATTACAGCAGCTCGCAAATTAAAATTCTGTTTCCTTGATGCATCATATGTTTGAACACTAACACATAGTTGATTCAGATCCTTGATTAGAGGTTGCAAGTAGATGTCAATGTTATTTTCTAGACCATTAACTCCAGGGATAATCATGGATAAGAGGAAAGAAGATTGCTTCATCCTTTCCATATTGGCAAATTGTAAGGGATCAACACCACCGACCATGTAGTATAAGAAGTACTTAGTAAATTGAATGGGTTAAAACCATCAAAGGAAAGTCCAAGCCTAATATTTCGAGGATCAAAAGCAAAGTCTAGATATCTCGTGTCAAACATTTTCCATGCTTCAGCGTCAGTAGGATGCCTCAAACACCCATCTTCTGTACGACCATCAACATGCCAAGTCATATCTCCAGAAGTCCTTGACGACATGAATATTCTCTATAATCTTGGGATGATGGGAAAATAACGCAAAACCTTTGCTAGTCTTTTGTGAACCATTTCATCTTCATCATTGGAAGAGTGGTTAGATTTAGTGGACAACCAACGAGAAGTGCCTGCAAACAAGACAATCTTGTTGATTTTCTTTATCATCCCAATAGAGCATAGAATCATTAGGGCAAGCATGAATTTTTTCATAACCAAGTCCTAAGTCTTTGTTGACCTTCATAGATTCATGACTATTTATAGGAATGGTAGTGGCTGCAAAAAATTCTTTCAGAAACTCAATTAAATAATCGAGCGCTTTTCCAGTTATCCCACACATGCATTTTAGGTGGAAGAGCCAAATGCAAAAATACAACTTGGAATGCTTCGATCCATCATAACGTTTCTCATTCATATCTTCAAGTAACTTGTAGAACTTTGCCGTTTTCGTAGGAGGTTCTTCCTCGCCTGCCCCATCCTGGCCTTTGCCTTCATCATTCACAGCATTTTCAATATTAGGTTCAATGCCCCCATGAACATCATGACGAATGTTGAAAGCATCACGTAAAAATTCTCCTATGGCACCATGGCTACTATGAAAGGTTAAAGTAGGATGAGTGGAGCTCGGAGGCATTGTAATTATGTCATCCAAATTAGATGTTGAAGAAGGAACATGCTCCCCATGGAAGAACCAACAAGTTTAACCCCATAGAATTCCACATTAAATTTCTTCCACTACTTCTCGCATGTTCCAATGAGCATTTGCACACTTTACACAAGGACAAACAATCCTGTTGTCTTCACTTGAGTTATCAAATGCGAAATCAAGAAATGACTCCACTCCTACTGCATACTCATCAGACAATCTTAACTTATGCATCCAACTCTTATTCATCACTGTTTACCATCAATGAAGTTAATACAATGCTTACAGTTATAATGTAGTTTCCATTTCAATTGGTCAAAAGTACATTATAAAATTAAAGTTGGAATTAATAAATCAAATATTTTTGTACTTTTATATATACTTCAATTTGGAACCAGTACAATGTTTTCAATAGTGAATAGGAAACAACAAAAATGATAGAGCAATAAAGAGATTACTTAAATCCACTCACTTAAATAAATATACATATTCTCAACTATATAATCTTATATCTGATGAAAGTCTATTTGCACATCTATAGAGGACAAAGACAAAGAAAAAAGATAAATATGAGAGAGGTTGATGGATCATCAAGAACAAGGCAAGGGGACATGAGTTTTTGAAGTTGTTGAGGTTGCAAAGTCAATGTTAGTGACTAGACTAAATACATGATATCTAGTGTCTACTTGAGAGGATGAATGGTGGTAACCATAAGTTGCACCTAACGTTCCCTTTGTTTTCTTTGCCCAATTAAGTCAATAGCATCAAACATGGACATTTACTTGTCCCCTTCTTTTGTCTCCCTTTGATGATGCTCCTTGTCAATGATCAAATCTATTTTTTTTAAATCATTAAAGACACCATTATTAATTTATGGCTGCTATATATCTCCTCAAACTAACCATTTTTTATGCCTTTTCACAAATTGACTTGGAGAGCTAATCCAAGCCCACTTTTCCCTTTCCGTTTGAACCCCAAAAAAAACCATCCAAAATCATGCAAAAAAGAAACGAAGAAGAACAAACAAAGCATCTTAATTGTGACAAAAAACTAAATCAGCATAAATCCTAGAAGAACAAAAAAAAAAGGACAACTTTTGTTTAAATAAAACTTTCATAATGATTAAAAGGGAAAAAATACAACATTTCCTAACCAACATCACATAAACCAATGACCCATTGATCTATTGATACTGGATATTCTTTATGGTATTCATATCATGCCGAAAAGATAAGTGTCAACCTTAACTCATGCAGAAAAATAATGGCACATGTGTATTGAAATATTAACTCTAAATATATATATATATATATACACTAAAAGAGACCAAACAACATGCAACCAAAAGCAGCAAAACAAAATTAGAAATTAATTCTTTCAAGAATACTGAATCATTCTCTAAATTCTTTAAGAAAGGCTTCTGAAATGTTGATGGAAATTGAAGACAAAGATGACTACTTGAATCACAAATTAAGTTCTTGTGATTGATCTGATGGCATGCCAAAATTGCTCGATAATTTCCAGCAGTGAACCACCACCAAAGAATGTAAGCACCAGCATCAATCCATTGATATTTACATGCTTTGCTAGTGCATCACTGCTGTAAAGCATCTTCCCCAATTACTGGTGAAGCCATAGACAACAACGAATCAGATAAGTTACTTCTTTGATCCTTCCATAAATTTCAATTAAGGAAATTAAGTTGCATTAATTCAACTAGAAAGAATAATTAGAAGAAAAAGAAGAAGAAGAAGAAGAAGAAGAAGAAAGGATTTGATTGATTCTTCATAGCCTCTATCCATGAAACGCCAAAAAAACCAAATCAAATCCGGATAGATCTTAGTCACATCCTTCACCACATCACCAAATAGAAAAAACTAAGAGCACTTCACCAATCAACAAAGAAATCAAACCAGCTCCTTGTTATCACACTTCTCAAACCAAAGAACCAAAGAATATAGAACCAAAATTATAGACAAAACACAACAGCAGAGACCAAACATCACAAGAAAGAAAGGATTTATGCACAAAAGAAGAGCACAAGCTCAGACATTTTCTAGTCTTGGCAATCTCATTAATGCAGGAGGCCTTTGATCTCGTCAATGCAGCACAAGACTCCCAAGCGGTCCAAGCATGAAGCCAATAAACTTGGGTCTAAAAATACATAGAACAAGAAAAAGAGGATCACAAAATCACACATTCAATAAGGAAAATTCTGAATACTATAAGGCTTCATAGAGATCGAAAGAAGAAGAAAAGAAGAGTAATACCTTTAGACTGTATAGAGATGATGGGATGCGCGGCAATGAGGATTTAGATGAGGTGGCCAACATGAGAGGGTGTACGGCCAAGAGATTTGGAGGCTCCGATGCTGATTTTGAAACACAGGAGCTGGAATTTGGAAGCTGGTGGGCAGGGACAAGATGGAGAAGATTGACAATGCTCCTTACGTATGTCCCGTAAGTGCACGGGTTTGTCGAGTAATAAAATACCAGGTGAGTGGGTATCGTATCCATAGGGAGTAGGGAATAAAAATACTTAAATTGTTTCTTAACCAAGTGAAAGATGAATAATGATTTTGTTAACAAGAAATAATGTAAACAAGAATAAAAGAGACAAGAAAGAGATGCACAAGTAAAAGAGAGGTAAGGCAATCTATATAAATGGGGTACTCGGATATTGTTCCGCCTAAGATGATCGTTTCAAGTGCAAAACCCTCTATTATGCTTCCTAACTAATGCATTAATAAGTCATAGAGATCCTTCAATACATGGTCCCAAATCTTAGATCAACCATGCCTGACTCTATACATGTCCCAGAGGAGAAATCGAACAATCTCAACACCTCGCACTCGTACAGAATCGCAATGAGTTCTAGGGATTCCAAGTGATAAATCCTCTCCCTAGATGTAGACCTAACCCTTTGGTCCAGGTGGAAGGTCCCTAGTTACAATTAAACCATAGGTGCTAAAACTACTTCAACGCTTCACTCCGTTGCCTCTACAACTAAGCTCCAGCGGAAGATCATCCCTTAGCCTATTCACTCTAATATGATCGCAAAGAACTTGAGGAAATGGAGGTAGGATAAATCACACTGAAGGGGAAAGGGGACGCTCCGCTACCTCTTGCCTCACCCTCTAAACCCTCTCCAATCTAGCTTTGTCTAACTCTCGTGGTGTGTTACTCACTCACAAGGGTTACCAATAAGAACTCTCAACCCTAGTGTTACTCTAAGGGAGTATTCATTCAATCAAGCATTCAAGATTGGAACTCAATTAAAGCATCAATTAATGAAAACATAATAAAAGGTTTAATGAAACAAATACATCCTAGGGTTCACAAATCCAAGTACCCACTAGGGGTTTAGCTCTCCATGGAGCTAGTTACAATCAACAATGAAATCGAATGTAAAAGCAAGTAATCCATGGAAAACCCCCTCAATAGTCATGACGATGGTCTTGTGGAGAAGCCTCAACTCTTCCAAAGGTCCCTTTGTCCAGCCTAAGATACACCTCACCAGATCGGTGCCGACGAAAGCTCTTCCACTAACCTTCTTCCAAATGGAGCGCGATGTCGAAGCCATAAAACCTCTCCAAATCCCTTGCCAATACCTCTCAAAATCTTATCTACAACCCTCTCTCAAGTTGGGGAAAAGATGGAGAAAATAATGCTAAAATCGGGGCTGAAATCGGCTTTAAATATGGCTGGAATCGGGCATCCACATGCCCCTGTGGAAATTCCGCATGGGCGTGGATAAGTTCCACACATGCGTATTTTGCTGCGGTAACTTGCTACAATGAATTTCTACAGTATTTTGCTTTCATCGAGGTAACGTAAACGGGCACACGTTTGCGTCGTAGATCGCTTTGCTTCTTCAATAAACGGCTTCATTGGTGAAGATCTTGTTATCAATGCACACGCCGGGATACTCGAATGTGACTTCTCTTGTGCCCCTCCAAACCCTCGTACTAACTTGAATACAAGAAGGTTGGTACACATTCTTGCATCTTAAACCCGACTTATGTCTTCACGTTTGAACCTTCTCAAGATTTCCTCCAAATAGTGCGTTCACGATCTACATTGGCTTCTTTCTTTACCATTCGGCTTCACAACCCTATATGCATGAAAGTAACATAAATGCACACATATTAGCGATAAAACTCGATAAAAGTAATGCTCATCATAAGGAAAGAACACTTCGCATTCTTATCACACAAGCACTTATCAAAGATGACCTATACGGCCAAGCCATTGAGCAAAATAAGAAAAATTGCCGGCGTTTTATACACCAACGCCAACAAATCAAGTGTAAACTCCTGGCGTTTTTCACACAAATGTGACAAAATCATGTGTACTCTCTCGGCGTTTTATAACACAAACGCCGCCAAAACAAAACATTTCCCGACATATCTCTTGGCGTTTTAGATAAAATCCCGTTAATATTCTCAAATTCTTCGCGCCATCCATTTCCAGCTAGCGCACTTGCACATTGCCGGTGTTTAAGTTATAAACACCATGAATTTAACACCAATGCATGCGTTTGAACTTAAAATGCCGCAAACGTTCAATTCTTCTCTACTAGAAAGAGCTTTTTTTGTGGTGTTTTATAATGAAAACGCAGTAGACATGCCGGTGTTTATGAAAAATGCCGCCAATCTAATGCCGCTAAAATACTCCATTGCTGTAGTGCACAACTGAATACTGTCTTTGTTTCCTGGAAACAAATTGATAAACATATTATGACCATTCTCCTTTTCTCTCTCTCTCTAAAGATGTTTTCACTACCATTGTTGGCCACAAAACCTCTGCCTCTATTTGGACAACCATAGAAACTGCCTAGGTCTTTCTCTCTAACACCCATATCCTACAATTCCACAAAGATCTCCATAAACTTGAACAAGGCGATCTCTCTGTTACCGCCTATCTCAACAAAGCTAAGAACATCTCCGATTCTTTAGCAGCTAGTGGATGTCCTATTTCCATGGAGGACCTAAACTTATATATCTTCAAAGGTCTCCATTCCAAATTCAAAGATCTCACCACCACCTTGAATGCTTGTCATGAGCGTAATTCCTTCTCTGATCTTCAAGCTCTCCTTTGTGACCATGAGTTTATTAGCAAAACCCACACTACTTCGCCAACCACTCGCCTCTCCATGATGCAACCCTTCAGAGGTTTGTATTCCTAGATGTCTACTGGCCTCAGAGAAGGCACTATTTCCTTTGGCCAAACCTCTGGTCTACAATCTAGTTGTTTTGGCCGTGCAACTAGCTCTTACGGTCTTTTTTGAGGAACTTCTCTCCTCATACTACCACCTGGTCTTGTTAAGTTTGGACCTATTCAATAGGGCCTTTCTCCCTTTGGTCACAACTACTATTAGCATAACGCTACTCGTGCTCCTGGCCATCATGGCAGTAGGGGCGATGTCTAATATCCAATATATAAATATGTGTATGTGTATTCATGATATCTAATATCCAATATATAGACATGTGTGTGCGCACACATTCTGTATCTTTTCTTGACTCTTTTAGTTGTGTTATGAAATTTTGGTGTTTGTTTTTTCTTATAAGAGGTATGAATTAATGTTTGTTTGTATGAATTTTTCTTTTCCTTAAGAGAAAATTTGTGAGTGTTAGCAGCAAAAAATGAATGATTGGAATTGGCTTAGTACTTACATTTAAATAAAGTATTTTTTTTATCATTGAACTAATATAAAGAATATCCAAACAAATGTTTATATATATAGCATTTGCGGTTTTATACATTAGGTTATATGAGATTGCAATGAAGTTTCAAGTCATATCATAAATAAGAATTTGTGACTTCCAGCTGTTTGAATACATAGTTTTCCTAACATCTACTCAATCTATGTTCCACTAACCTCATGCTTTAAAGTCAATATGCTTCTCAACTAAGGTATGAGTCTTCTTTTTATTTATTTATTTTTGTTGCCTTAGGTCGTGGAGATGGTTAAGGGTTCAAAGGCAATCCTTTTTCCATTTGTTTGGTAGCATTTTTTTCTTTTTTAAATGACATTTTCAGGTTTTACGAAGCTCAAAATAAAAAGAAAAAATTGGTGTTGGTGTGGGAAATAAGATAGTGATGAAGTTGGTGCATGATTGAGTAGATTTTTTATGGTTTCAGAAGTTAATTTTATTTTTATATTTTTTGAATTTAAACAAGGAGAGAAGAGGGACTTATTCATCTGGGTAGAAAGTTTTTTGTTTTTAAATTAAAGATGGGCTAATCTAACTCAAGTGAGGGGTTTTTAATTTAAAATAACGTTTTTTATTCTAATTAGATTTATTTAAAATATTTAAATTATTTGGTTTATCCAAAATCAAAACAAATATAATAATAAAGGTTATCTATGTATATATACATATACTTTCTTTTTTATTTGTTTTTAAATTTTAATTCCATCCCCTAAATATCTATTCTTCCTACTCTTATTTGTGATGACCATTTATTAAGCTTTTGTTGGTTGAGTATTTGAGTCTTTAGTTTAGGTTAATTTTTTTAAAGAGCATTTTCATTATTGTAAATAGTGAAAACAGGACAATAGAAACAATCCTTTGTTATAAATGTTAGATTGGATTGTTGACTCTCTTTCACATGCATGTATTGCATGTGTGCAGTTAAAACAATAAGGAAAGTGAAGGGAATCAAGATATGATTTTCACATGAATCATCCACTACTGGTCCTCCTTTGTTACATTAATGAAATCTTAAACCAATTCTTACTTCAAAATGTCATAACATATCACACTCATTCAAAAAAGTACTCATGTAACACCAGATTACACGTACAGAAAACTACAATAAAAAAAAATAAACACTACAAATATTGCATAAGGTTTGAAAGCAAATTAAATTCATATTTCCATCTACAGACCTGATTGCAAAATTCTCTCACTAATTCATCTGCACCTAGCCATTCATTATAAATTACATCATTAGCTTTTCACCCACGAAATCGTTTCTCACGTTCTCATCCCTCTTTCTCTATCCATTTATCTTCTACAGTCCATATGACCTCTAAACATTTTTTTCTACGAAATATCAGCAATAGTTTATTATATGATTACCTGATCTTTTGCTTTTTATTGCTTTTGAAACATTATCAACTTTTTCATTAGCAATCAAATTCAACATTGTAATGGCAAAAGAACACATCATCTTATTTTTGTACAAAATAATCCCCATTGTGTATACTGTAGGAAAATAACCTTTTAAAGCTGCATTCTATAGATATTGGATGTCGGAATTCATTTTCAACTTTATACATTCTACTTGTAAAACAATTTCAAAAATTAGATTTCAATATTAATAGTATAACTTATCTAAGATTAAAACAAATATTAAAATTATAAATTTTTCACAAAGCCAAGTTGCAAACTAGCTTCTAGATTTCACTCCATGCACGATTTCGAGGAAAACTAATATACTCTTCCATGCCAGGGTACCATAAATTCTCTACTTACATTATCTGGCCAACTCTTTAACTTTTAGATGCTTCATAAAAGCTCTTGCAATTGAGAAAACCTATTTTTTTTTATTATTAAAAATATAATTATTTTTTAATTCTATGAATGAATAAAATTACCAACAACGTAAAATTTGGAGATCATAGAGGGACTTAGAAGATGTTGAAACTATATATCCAAGAATTTCTTCAACTATATCTTAAGGAATGCTTCAGTAAAATGGTTGCAATATTTCTCTCATATTCCAAGATAAACAAGAACATAATAATTACACATTTGAAAAAGGAACAAAGGCAAAAATTAAGGTAAGAAATACAAAGAAATACATAGAGGAAAAATGAAAACTAAATCACAAAAGGAAAACTTACACTAAAACTAGAGAGAATAAAAATTGGACCAACAATGATGGCTCCTGACTTAATATTCCTTTTGGTTTTGTTTGAAAATCAACTCAATCATACCTGCAATAAAATAATTCTAGTAGTTGGAATTTCATTAAAATAAAATAAAATAAATTTAAAAAACTAATAAAAACATTAACTTATTTTTCACCCTCCTCCATTCATTTTATAAAAAGGAAAAAATTGAAAGACACAAATTATCTTTTTAAAAAATTTATAAATCAATTATTAAATGACATAAGTAACTATAAATGTTACAAAAAAATATCTTATTAAATTATAAAAGAATTAGGGGTACATCTACAAAAAGAACTCAACGCAATAACCATTTCATAAAAACACCCAGACTAATTACAAATATTAAGAGGGGTAAAATGTAAATTTCTCTACATCTTTGCATTAAAAGGCCAACAGATAAGTAAAAACACAAATCATAAAAAAAAAACAAAACAAAGGGAAGAAGAGAGTGGCAACCCTCTTCTCCATGCCATTTCTCTGTAAAATGAAGAGGTAGGAAGAAGGGTTTTTTTTCTAGCATGGAAGCTACCTCCTCAGAAGAGAAGGCAGAATGAACTTTGTGATTTTTGTGATTTTGGTGGATGGTGGTTGATAGGGACGCAAGTGTACATGCCGATTGCATAATAAAGTATGTGTAAAGCAGAGTGTCTGTCCATAGGGAAAGATGTGAATACTAGTAATGATTATATACCAAAAAACCGGCCTAAAAGATTATGTGATGTGTGTGATGACAAAAACAAGTGAAATCAATAAAATATGGGAGGTAATAGGAGAGAAATCAAAGAAGAAAGCGATGCCCGGGCATAGCATCCCTCTAGGGTTATGAGATATGGGACAATGGTTGTCTAAACATGTAATCCTATTTGACCCAAAAAGTTTCTAAAAATATGCAAAACCTCGATTTCTCATTTGAAGTGTAACTAAATAGGTGCAAAGCTAATACAGACATACACACAATCGCATTAACATTCTATGAAACCTAATTGTGGACTAATGACAATCTCTTAAGTAGATAATCTTCCCCCAAAAAGAGAGATTACCCCTAATCTGAATACAGAGCAGAAATGCGCTTTCTCCTAAAATCCGCTCCACATTATTGCAAAGAGCACGAAAATCATCATCAATCCACTCAGAAGGATTGTGGGAAACAAAGTCTCCTAGATACCCTAACTAGAAATGTACCCACTATCCTCTTGAATTGAGGTAAGTCTATGCTAAGTGGGAATTTTTTCTCGTCACGTAGTAATACCAAGTATGTTTGCTAGGGCTTTCGCCTTATTAGCAACCAAGCATTCAATCATACAATTAGACTCAAACATAAATGATTGCAAATACGAAATCAATGGAAGGAAAGCATTCAAGATACAACTAAATTTAAATATTTAAACCCTAGAGTTCAACTATGCCCAAACATCTACAAATTAGCTCTCCATTAATGGAAGGCAAGCATTCAAGATACAACTAATGGAGGAAAACATGAAAACCATAAAAACCCCCTTCTCAGTTGCGTCGATGAATAATCGTTGGAGAAACCCAAGGTAAGCTTCCACGCAAGCCGCCAAGATTTGCTTGGCGGTTATGATCTTCAATCCCCTTGAATGTAGAGCCGAATCCCCCTTGAAATCGCTCCTTAGGTGCTAGAGGTTCACCTTTTATCTTCCTCAAACTCACCTTCAAGAAACACCCCCAAAGAATAGAAGAATAGAATAGAAGATGCCATAAAAATCCTCATAGGTTCTATTTATACCCAATTGTTTACGAGCTGCTTATGGGCATAAGGGCTAGGTCGTAAGTTAGCTAGAGGAGATTGTTGCGAGCCTTAAGGGATGACTTACGGCCGTAAGCCCTATCTGTAAGGTCTTCTGTTTGTGTTGTGGTCTAGCTTATGGTCGGAAGTGCTAGACCATAAGCTTCACTATTCTGCTCCTTACGATCGTTCTTATGGGTGCATGTTGTGATCATAAGCTCCTTTAGATTATTCTTACAGGTGTAAGCCTTTCCCGTAAGGTCTTCTGACTTGGCTCTGAATCTTCCTTACTGCGATAAGCTTGCCCGCAAGGTCTTCTAGACTTCACTTACGATTGTGAGGACGACCATAAGCTACCTATAAGCCACCGAGTTTGCCTTGTCCTTATTGTAATGATGCTGAGAGAGCTCTAACTTTATCATTTAAGGTCTAGGTAAGCTTCCACACACACTGCCAAGATTTACTTAACGGCTATGATCTTCAATCTCTTTGAATGTAGAGTTGAATCCCCCCTAAAATCAATTCCTAAGTGCTAGAGATTTGCCCTTTATATTCCTCAACCTCGCCTTCTAGAATCACCCCCAAAGAATAGAAGAATAGAATAGAAGATGCCCTAAAAATCCTCATAAGTTCTATTTATACCTGATTGCTTACGGGCTGTTTACGGGCATAAGGGCTAGGCCGTAAGTGAGCTAATGAAGATTGTCGTGAGCCTTACAGGATGGCTTACACCTGTAAACCCTATTCGTAAGGTCTTCTATTTGTGTTGTGGTTTAGCTTACGGTCGGAAGCACTGGACTACAAGCTTCACTGTTGTACTCCTTGCTACCGCTCTTACGGGCGTATGTTATGATTGTAAGCTTCTCTAGATGGTCCTTACATGCATAAGACTTACCTGTAAAGTCTTCTGACTTGGCTCAGAGTCCCCCTTACGGGCATAAGAATGTCCATAAAATCTTATGGAATTAACTTACGGCAGTAAGGATGACCATAAGCTGCTCGTAAGTCACCCAGTTTGCCTTGTCCTTGTTGTAATGATTCTGAGAAGGCTCCAACTTCATCTTTTAAGGTCTAAAATGCTAGCTTTGGCTCTCTCTCTCTCTCTCTCTCTCTCTCTCTCATCTTTAAGCACTGCCCTAATCCTATTAATGCACAACACACTATATTTAGTATCAAATTCCATAATATGGTTCTAATAAATGCCAATTGAGTATACAAATTTATATAAAATACATGAACATTGTACACTCATCAGTGGTGATAGAGATGCTTAGGATATAGTGAGTGTGTTTGAGGTAGGAAAAATATTGGATAATTTTTCTAACAAATACATAAATTTACAGAAAAGAGAGAGAGAGAGAGAGAGAGAGAGAGAGAGAGAGAGAGAGAGGAGAGAGGCCGAATGACGTGGATGCTAAGTTGGCATCCATGTCAACATCCACGTCATTCTTTATCTCTTTTTTTAAAAAAAAAAAGATTTAATTTTTTTTTATAATATAAACCTTTGATGTTTTATAATTTTAAAAATTTATGGATTTATACGAAACTCTAAACCCTAATACCTTTAAATCTTAAATCCAAATATTATAAATCTTATACCCAAAAATAAAAAAACCTAAACCCTAAATCCAAACCCCTAAGCCCTAAATCCTAATTGGTAAACACCAAACAGTAAATGGTAAACCCCCTACGGGGGTTTGTGATTTACAATTTAGGATTTATTGAAAGGGTTTTCAGTTTACTATTTACATTAAGGTTTAGATGATAAAGAGAAATTAATTCTTTTCTCAAAAAAGAATGAATGAATGACGTGGATGCTGACATGGATGGCAACTTGGCATCCACGTTATTCTGACTACCAAGTCAGCCTATGGATTCTATGTAAATATCATTATTGTTTTTAATTGGACGATGAAAACGAGCTCTTCTAGATATTTTGAAAAACATTACTTGGAAACATGATCCTCTCTCTCACTTTCCCTCTCCTACACCCCAATAATTGAATCATCCTATCTTTATCTCTCCCCACACTAATATCCGCAATAAAAATGATTTACATCAAAACTATTTCCTTTAAGAAAATGATCATTGGTAATTATCAAATAAAATGTGTTATTTTGTTGAATAAACACTGCAATATAACCTCAACAAATAAGTTGAAAAAAAAGAAGTATATATATGTCATATTGTAACAATGATTAAAATAAGACAACCAAACATCATTCTAGCAATATATTTCCTAACCCTTCAAAATAATTAATTTGTATTGAGTTGAAATCATCTTTTTTCACATCAAACAATTAATTATGTTCTTTGAGAGGATTTCTTAATATAATTTTATTTTTTTATATAATTTAGTCATAAAAAATATATAGAAATAATGATTATTTTTTTAGTATATTCAAAATTTCACAATAGCATCTCTTACTCAAAAAGGATGTTAAAAAATTAAATTATTTCATATAATTCATAAAATCTTGGAAATGAATATTTTTAAAAATTGCACAATTTGCAAGAATAATTCAGGGACGGATCTACATGGTGGCTAGTGGTTCACTAAAATTTGAAATGTTTGCTATGCCCATATAGTTTATATTATATATATATAGCTAAAAGTTTTTGATTTTTTATCATTTGGCCCACTAAGATTGAAAAATAAAAATATATATAGTAAACTTTGCCCGACTAAACAAAAATCCTGGATTTCTCTCTGTTTACACTAGTATATATATTAAAGTAAAAGAGTTATTTGCCATTATTTCTCTAAATTTTATTTAATATATATATGTATAAAAATTTGATCATATCATGTATTCTCTAAATTTTATTTAATATATAATATTATAAGAGGTTGAGTCATATACGAATGCTCGTAGATTCTCTATCTACGAATGTTCACAGTTTGCCATCCATTTCAAATCAAACAAATGTGGCGTGAGATGCATAGTAACTTTTGTGAACAATAAAATGGGGTGCACAGTAACTAATGAATAGTAATATTCTAAATAGTAAAAAATGGGATGAATAGTGAATTGCAAATAGCGAAACCCCCTCCCAACCCTTTTTTTGTTTCTCAAAAAAAAAAATAAAAAATAAAAGACTTAACACTCTCTCGTTTCAGCTGTTAACGTAGTATAATGACTTGAACACTACTCATTACCTTGTTTCATTCTCTCTCCCCTCCTTTTTCTGTTTGTCCCTCTCCTCTTGCTTCTCTTTTTCCTTTTTCTAATCTGCAAACATCCACATATTACATTTGCTCATATTATATATTAAAATATTATAATTTATACTTTAATTTGAGACATTAATATTTTTCTAAATATATTTATCTTATATATTAAAGTGAAAGAGTTGTGGGAAAAAAAAATTCTCCAAAACTTATTTAATATATGTATATGTGATAATATTATAATATATTAAAGTGAGTTATCTTATTTAAATAAAATGTGTACATTGCAAGCACCACGACAAACACATCATAAGCATATTTTAATATGCCAAAATTTGAATAGACCCAAGCCCAATTAAATAGACTAACTTGGGCATGTTTGAAGTGTGGATCTAAAGGCCCAAAACATGCTTAACAAGAGAAAATATCTTTCCCAGCCAACATGTCACATGCATATAATAGGAATGTTAATTATCTTTTAGATTGTGTTAATCCACAAAGTAATTTAATAAAAGACTAATGTTGTAAATACTCTGTGATGAGTGTACAATATTCTAATATTTCATATCATTTTGTACATTCATTAGGCATGTATTAGAAAAATATTGTGAAAATTCAACATTAAACATATTGTGTTTTGCATTCTCAGGCTTAAGCAATAGCTTAAACGTCTATGGTGTTTCTTAAGTTTACTTCTACAAATTTATTAAACAATATGACTGAGGATTGTTAAGCGGAATTGGAAGGGAGTGGGTTAATGTATGAAAATTTTCCTAACAATTACTTATGATTTGAGTTGGGTTATGACAATTGTGTTCTAGTGTTGGATAGAGGGAATTCAGAAGCCTATTGGTCCCAATCTCTAGGCAACCAAGTCTGAATCACTAGGAACTTAGGATGAAATCTTTTCCACCCCAGCCTCCTATGTTCACCTTAAGATTAAGAACTCCTCTAAAAGGGCTAAAAATCAAACCCTAATCTAGAAATCTAGCAATACCTAATTTCTTAGTCATACATAGACTTAACAAAGCATGTATGTTCTAATGCATGGGAATCTTTTCCTCACAAATCAACAAGATAGTCAACAAGCAAACATGCGATGAATCACAATCAACTAGAAATATTTAATTATTGTCAATAAAGAATTTACAAGCAATGGCCAAGGTACCTAGACTTAAAATTTCTCTCGAATTCGGGTCCTATGGATTATGAATAAAGATCTAAACAATGATAAATCCATAAGAACAAAGACTAAAAAAAATCCCTCTAATAGATCTTTGATGGTGAAGGTTGAGAGGATCCCAAGATCATCAAGACGGCGCCGAATCTCTTCACACGCCCTCTACTATTGATGTACGTTGAATCGCCCTTGGAAAACTTGTCGGAATCCGCTAAAATCTTGATGGAACTCATTTCCAGCCACACAGGTCTCCAAAAATTAGGCTGCTTTACCAAATTCGGTAATAGAACCCCCTGAACAGTAAATCCTAGGGTTTTTACAATATCAAGTCTGCCACACCTCACCTCACCCGTTGTGGAGGCCGTGGTGAGTAAGTTGTCGCTTATGCTCCAAGTCATGTCCTAGCAAGGTCTTTCCGGGTGTTGTGTAGATTGTTTACGACTATGATGATTCACACCGGCTATTGTGAAGGCCATTATGACTTTTGTGTTGTTCTCTATGATTCCACACTAACATGGCTTGATAACAGTCACGATAGGAGTAGACAATGGCCGTGGTGAGATGTCACCATGGTCGTTGTGAGCCGTGGTGATGCTTTGGTTTAGTAAGTTGATCTGTTTTGCTTCAAAACGTCCCTATATTTGCTTCTTTGGCCCTAAGACAAAATAAAAGCTCATGGTGAACAAAAGAATGAAATTATGTACTAAGTTTAGTGCTAACATGTAAAATCTCATGCTAAACGTAGTATAAAAGGTAAATAAAATATGCACTTTCAAGCACTTATCAAACCTTCCCACACATAATCATTTGCTTGTCCTCAAGCAAATAGAAAAGATAAAAATGAAAGACATGACAAATGCTTGACGCCAGACAACAATAGAAGGAGTTTCAATAACACAAGTAAACAATTAAATGCTAGATAACATGGACATTCTCTACAAAGAGTAGTCCACTCTATGATGAAAAATACTCTACTAAGTGTCTGTCTCCTGGTCCACTTTCTTATAATCTAGATTGTGTTGCAAAAAAACTTCTAGGGGTTTTTTTCATAGTAAATAGCTTTCACACTTCCTAGGAGGTAGCTCTCTCTCACACTAGATTATAATTTGTATCCAACATGTTGGGGGCGACTACGCACTACAAACGAGGTAGCTCTTTTTTGTTGTAAATACACTTTAACTAAACCAGCAAAACAAATAGAACTAATAATACCCCTATTATAAAACATCACTTTCAAGACATAAGGTGCAAAGTGTATCCAAAAGGGACACAAGATAAAGCAAAAACACACAAAGTAGCCTAACTCTTGAGAAGTATGGAAAAAAATTGCAAGCTAAAACATATCATATCCCTAGACTAAAAGAACTACAACAGGTAAGTGCAATGCCTTCAAAGGTCTACACTAGCATGTATATAAAGCAAAAGCACCATATTTTTAAAAAAATTCTCACAATATAGAACAAAAAAATCACACACTTCCTCGCCACATTTAAAGATGTACATTGTCCCCAATGTACCCATGCATGCACAAGTGTAAGTGGAAATAATAAAAAATAGAAAAATAGAAGAGTGTGTGGATACTAGTACTTAACTGGTTTCTTAGTTAGGCCAACGAGGGCGATGAAGTTACCCTTGTCTAGGCTCCGAATTGTGCGAGCCTAAATAGTAACTGATCACCTCAAATCCTAACGGATACATAAATGAAAGAAATTAAATACAAGAATAATATAAAATATAGTAAAATCAAATCCATTATGATCAAAATAGATGTACAAAAGTAGCAGGGTAGATGTCCCTTGTTGAAATAGAAAGTAAAATGTACAACTGAAAATCAAAATTACAAAAGTGATGAAAAATAAAAATCAGAATGGCTGATATCGACACAGGAACTCTTGAGTCGTATAAGAGCAATGGAGGACTGGTGGTGTCATTGAAGAAGAAGGAAACTCCTGCACCATTGGAGTTATAATGGTTGGTGAAGTAGGCGCCAGAGTGGATGGAGGGTCGTGGTGCAATAGATGCATCAATATCTGTCAAAAAAGGCCCTCGATCCTCACATAACCCTCCTCAAGATGGGTTAGATCCTCCTCAATAATTGGTGCATAGGTGGAGTCGCTGTCACTGTCGGTGGAGGGGGAGAAGCTGCAATTGAAACTGAGATAATGGTCAAGAGAGGAACAGTGGTAGTAGTGGTCTCAAGAAGAAACTCCTCATCGACTAAAGACTCCAAGTCAGAACTGTGGACCATCCGATACTGCACCCCGTAGGTTGTGCCCCGAGTCTCTATCATGCACATAGCCCGGTGTGTGGTGACTCCGAGTGGCTGTATACCTTTAACTAGCCGCATACCCATCCAGCGATTAATCAAGCCCAGACCCCATGCAAATTGGGTGATGTAAGGAGCAAGAAAGACGGTTGCCAGCCTGGGATCTTAAGATTGGTGATGCAGTTAGAAGGCAAGGGCATGGCCGATATGAATCAGTTCTCGAGCCACCATGCTCTAGAGGAAGTACAGATCAAAGAAGTTGACGACCTGGTGTTATCTTCCCTACCAGTCAACGTCGTCAATAGGACGGTGTGCAGATACTTAAATGCTACACATCTAAGGGTTGACACCTTGGAGGTACAGCATATGTATGTCTCACGGCCCCAAAGTGTCAAGATTCAAACCTGATCTGGGCTTAGGTGGACCGGCAAGTCAACGTGGAGTTGGGAGTATGATTTTGTACAAGTATACTCCACGTCAATGAGCCCCATGACCACAAAAAACTCTGTGTATAATATTAGGTACTCCACCCCAAACATCTGGAAGATGATGTTCTCATGGTAACTAAGGCTGATGATCATTCAGTCCAGCTCGAATGAGTTCATCACCTCCATGGTCAACTCCCAATATGTAGGCTTATCGATTTTGAAGAACTGGTCCCATCCCTGCACATATATCAAGCCTCATACATCAATAGTGAGACCGATCCTCTCAAGTGTCGCCCAATCAATTTTGTGCTGCTCGACAAAGCGCTAGTCTACGAGTCGCCTATATCGCACTCTGTGCTCAAGGTCTCCAAACAGTGGAATCAGTGGTCAAGAAGATTCACTGGTCTTTTTCTTCTTCTCGGTCTTCACTTGTGGATGGCTGATAGTCCTCTTCTGACCCATATCCTGCAATTCACAAAGAATAAGATAAATCAATCAATAAAATACGAAAAATACAAAGTAGAAATGGGTAACGGGTGCACAATGGGTAGACCATGGCCATTATGAAACCATAATGGTCTCAACAAGCCCATTATCAAGGTCGTGGTAATCCTTTAGAAATGAAAAATATGCACACCATGCCCATTGTTTGAGTCAGCAGCTTTATTATGCACTTTTTTGGGTCACCATAGGCACACCATGGCCGTGGTGTGGCTGTTGTATCCTAAAATGGGGCAACGGTCCACTGACAACAATTAGACCCTATTGTCAGATGTTACGAAGTAAAAATGAGCATGATAAAGTTCACAACGGGCTTACAATGACCGTTGTGGCTTATCTACCCCGAGTTATGGAATTTGAACACAACGGTCTTCACAACGGCTGTTGTGAGGCATATGGTGAAAAAAAATTGCATACATTTTTTATTTCGATTGGAATTCAAATAGAAAAATTCACAAGACATTAAATCATAGTGAAATAAGATTTGGATAAGATTTGAATTTCTTACAAGTTTAGTTGGGAGGAGGATAAAAATACATAGTGGAAAATGAAGATTCGATGCGCAAAACTTGCTAGAAATTCAAGAGATCTCTCAGTCCAGGACTTTGAGTGTAAGGGAGGGATTTCCGGTATAGAGGATGAGAGAAAATGCAAGTTCAAGTGAGAAAGACCTAGAGACGGTTGGCATTAACCCTACTGCCTCTCACAACGGTCTTCACAACAGGTAGGTAACACCCATCTTTTGTTGTTTCGGCTCCCTAGGGCACAATGCCTGTTATGGGGCCGTTATAAGGCCATTGTTAACTTAGTTAGGGCTCAAAAGTGTCTATGTGTTGATCATGGCCATTCTAGGGCTTGTTGTGCTCATAACAACCTCACCACGACCATGGTGAGGCCGTGCCAATGTCCCTTGAAAATTAGAGAAATCGCATCCTTTAAAGAATGCCCATTACGAGTCACCACGGCAATGGTGAGCTCGTGACAAACTCACTCAATTTTTCCAAAACATCACAACTCTCTTCCTGAACATCACAACGGGTACATAATGTGTGTAAAACACCCGTTGTGATATAAACAGTAAAAACTGATAATAGAAGAACAAAAACATAGAAAACTACTTTGCTTACCTCCCAAGAAGATCTTGTTTTATGTCGTGAGCCTGACGTACCTGCTCTTACCTCAAGATGGCTTCAACTTGCTTAGAGTAAGTGGAGAGAATGTTTTATCTTTACCTGCCTTTGGGATGATGGAGTTAACTACCTTAATAGGATGATCATCTTTCAGATCTACCTTTCTCCATACTTCCCTTGTTGTGGTTCTCAAATCACTCCTCTTGTTGATTTGTCAAAGAGGTGGGTTCTGTTGATACTTTCTCAAGCTTTCCCTTGAAGTATTCTCAAGGAGGGTTCACCATGAACATATCCTGCATAAAATTAGAAATAGACAAGTTAGGTTCATATGAAAAATAGCATTCATCATCTTGATCCATGGAGTGCTTCATGGCACTTGGAAGTTTGTACACCACTTCTTTCTCCACAATTTTTAGGGTCATCTTTCCATCTCTCCAATTGATGAGAGCCCCAAATGTGTTTAGAAAAGGTCTTCCAAGAATGAGTGGGGTCTCTACATCATCATCTATATCTAGGATCACAAAATCCACAAGGAAGATAAGTTTTTCAATGGTCTAAAGAACATCTTCCACAATCCCTCGTGGTTGTCTCATTATTCTATCAGCCAACTGCAAAGTAATTCTCGTCAGCCTCAATTTCCCTAGTCCAAGTCTCATGTAAATAGTTTATGGCATCACTTTAATGCTAGCCCAGCCTAAAATCGGCTAGTGCATTATCCTCTATGCCATCACCTAACAAGCATGGGATTATAAAACACCTAAGTTATCTCAACTTTATCAGCAGTTTCCTATCAAGAATGGAGGAACAATTTCCATTAAAGGGCACTATATCAACCTCTTTCAATTTCCATTTGTTGGTGAGCAAGTCCTTCAAAAACTTAGCATATTTCTGCATCTGGGACAATGCTTCAACAATCGGGACATTTATGTGGAGCTGCTTAAAGATAGTCATGAATTTCTTAAACTATATATCCTCCTTATCATTTCAGCTTTCAACATAGAATGGTAGGGAACTCGGGCTCTATATTCTTGAACTGCTGGTTTAGCCTATGATGGATCTCCATATTCTTCTTCTCATCTTTGCTCATCCTCCTCAATGGGTTCCTTTGAAGCACTAGGGTCTTCCTGTATGGCTGCCCTTTTCATCTGGGCACTTGGACCCTGAGTGGTCCTTTCTCAATGGTCTTGGCATTAGGGAGTGATATTACCTGAAGGTGCTTCCTCAGATTGGCTTTAGTATTGCTTGGGAGGCTACAATGAGGTCCCTCTGTACTAGCTCTTGCCAACTGTCCAACCAAATTTTCTAGGTTCTTGATTGATGCTTGAATGTTTCTCAATGTAGGACCAAACTTGCCATGTACTTGGCCAACACATCTTTTGTGGAGAATTTCCTTTCAGCTTACTTCTGCTGTAGCTAATACTAATAGTTCTGCTACTAGGGTGGCCTCTGCTACTGAGACTAACTCCAAGAAAAATTAGGATGACTCTTCCATCCTATGTTGTAGGTATTACTATATGGGTTATTCTAGTTCTTTTGACCTCCTCCAATGTAATCAACCAGTTTTATAGAAGCTGTAGCTGAACTCACATTTGGGCACTAAACTGCCCCATGTCCTCCTCCACATGTCTCACAAAATAACACAACCCTTGAATTTGTGCTCACACCCAAACCATTGCTCAAGAGTATATCCAACTTTCGTGTGATCGCATCCACTTTTGCTTCCAAAGCGGTATCTTCATCTATCTTATGTAACCCGACCACTTTTGGCTGATTACCTCTTGAACTCTAGTGTGGCACATTATTAGTCATATCTTCAAACAACTGTTCTACCTCATCAGGGTACTTATTACTTAATGCCCGCCAGCTACGGTGTCTAGTAGTTCAGTCCGTTGTATTAAATCTGCAATCTCATCCACGAAAAGAACCCACGATGAGGCTACTGCCTGAGAAGATCCTTGAACCTTTCATGTGCCTCGAATAATGTGTCAAACTCTCCTTACATGAATGTTGAGATCTCCTGTCTTATCTTTGCTGCTTTGCTTGGTAGGAAGTATTGGCCAAGAAATTTCTCCACCATGTCGTTCCATATCTTGATTGACACCGGTGCTAGAGAAGTGAGCCACCGATATTCTGAACCTCTCAAACTAACTGGAAAGAGTTGCAATCTAATTACATCATCTATAATTGTTCTCATCTTGAATATCGAACAGATCTGAAAGAATTCTTAGAGATGGGCATTTGGGTCTTCATCTGCTAATCCATCACACTAAGAAGAGTTCTAAATCATCCCAATAGTAATAGATTTGATTTCAAAGTTGTTTGCTCTTATTGCTGGGGCTTGGACACTGAACTTCTCTCCTATAAACTGTGGACTTTCATACTCAGAAAGCGTTCTCCTAGGCCCAACCATGATAGCAGATTCTCTATCTTCACTATTATGTTTTTCTTTGACAAGAGACTTCTCTCGGAGCTTTATTAATAATATTCTCTTGATCTGACTATCTCTTTTGTTAGGCCAGTAGGGTTAGCTCTGGTCATGGACAGTTACCTGCAAAAGAGGATATTGAGAATAAATTAACAAAGTTACAAAGAATAAAATGAAATAATATAACCAAACAATAATTGGCTAAAGAACTAAGCTACGAGTTTTCATAGAATCTCTCGACGAAGCACTTCGTGGTAAGAGTGCCAAAAATTTAACAGAATCACTAGTTATAGAGGCCATGGTGAGTAAGCTATTACTCGGGCTCTAAGTCGCATCCTAGCATGGTCTTTCAGGGTGTTGTGTGGATTGGTCATGGCCATCTGTGATTCTACACTAACACGGCTTGATAATGGTCATGATAGGAGTAGACAATAGCCTTGGTGAGATATTATCATGGCCGTTGTGAGCCATGGTGTTGCTCTGGTTCAGCAAGTTGATCTATTTGGCTTAGAAATGCGCCCCCCCCTCCCAATATTCTCTTCTTTGGCCCTAAGATGGAATAAAAGCTCATGGTGAACAAAAGAATGAAATTATGTACTAATTTGGTGGTAAACATGTTAAATTTCATGCTAAATATAGTATAAAAGATATATAAAATATGCACTTTCAAGCACCTATCAACATTCAAGAGGAAGAAGATCATAGCTATCAAAGCTCACCTTAGCACTATTCGTGGAATGTTCTTTGGAGTTTTCCGGCGGTCTATCTCTAGCGTGATTGAGAATGGGGTTTCTATGTTTACAATCATTCTCATCATGTCATGTATTTTTTATGCTTGTCCTCCATTAATGGAGGGCTAATTTGTTTGATGTTTGGGCATAATTGAAATCCTCTAAGGGTTTATCTTTTGACATTGGTTTTGGATTTATGTGATTTATTTGTTTTCCTTATTGCAATCCATGTTATTTTAACCTAATTGTGTGTTTGAATGCTTGATTGTTATTGTAACCAAAGCCCTAATAATCAAACTCGATGTGTTTTGTGATGAGTATAAATACCCACCTAGCATAGATATACTACAATTAGAGGGAATTGTGAGTAAGCCTAGAAATAGAATACTTTGGAAAGTTTACCTCCCTCAATTCTCCCAAGTGTGTAATGAGAATTTCCGTGCTTTTTGCAATCATGTGGAATAGATTTTAGGAGAAATCGTATCTCTATCCTGCATTCGGATTAAGAGAGAGATTATCTATTTAAAAAATTCTTGTTAACTCACATTGAGATTTTGCAGAGTTTTAATGCTATTATATGGTAACTGCATCAGCATTGTACCGATTCAGTTACCCTGTACTCTTCAAATAGGGGTTTAGTATGATTTAGGAAACCTCTCGGTTCAAAAAAGGTTGAATATTTGGACAACTTTTGTTCTGCACTTTATAAAACCCTAGAGGGATGCTATGCCCAGACATCATTTCTTCCCTTGATTTCTCGACTCTTTTATTCCGTACTTTTTGGTTTTACTTTCTTTTGTTCACACACATCACTCATTTTATTAGGATAATTTTCGGTACTAAGGTTACTACTAGTAATCTTATTCTTCCCTGTGGACTGACATCTCGTTTTCTAGCACTTTATTACACGATCGGCACACACCCTTGCGCCCTTATTACTCTGAATAAAATTTTTCTAAAACAAAGTTTTATATTCAGACCATTGTTGATATATTGATTATAAAAATTAATGAGAATCATTTGAAGATAAGAGTTCATTAGAAAATACAATAGCCAACACTCTAACCACTTAGATTTTAAGTAAAATCGATAATAAATGAAGCAAGAAAAAAAAATTGGTAATGAACAATTTTATCATGGTGTTTTTTTAGTAATTTTTAAGTTAGTACTATATAATGGATGATTATTTTTTTTGTCACTTTAACTACATATGACTCAAAATTATCTTTTAGTAAATATTAATATCAAATCTGTAGTTACTAACCTTGATTGGATAATTAACAAACTATTGAAATGATTAACCATGCACCATTTAGATACATCATCAATGACTTCATTAATTATATCATTTCAATGTTTATAGATTGTGATTTTTTTTTTCAAAGTTCTAATGTTTTTTAAAAAAGTTTTCAAAAAATTGGAGATTCGTTTTGTAAATGATGGGAGAATCAATGAGTAAGTTTTCCAAATTTTAAATTAAGAATGTTGTTTTTGAAAGTTTAACAATCTTTAATGGAATGTTGTTTATTTGGTGTTTTAATATTTGATTTAATTATACTTAGTTAACTTTCCAATATTATTATCAAAATCATCTATGATGATTATCTCCTTTTTGTGAACATTATTATTAAAACTCTTCTATTGCGATTATCTCTTCTTGCGTCGTGGGGAATATCACTAATTATCTATTATAATAAATTAATACTTAAAACACTTGTTGTAGTTTATTTGGAAAATAGGTATGCTTTGAAATTATACTTCTAATGCATTACTCAAGTTATGAGATATACATTTTGATATTATTTTGCTTTGATATGTTGTATAAGCTTTGTGATTCACCCATGTCTGATTTTTTTTGTTTAAATTATTCTTGATATTTGAAATTGAGTTTAAAATTCTTTATGATTCCAAATATTATATATTAGTGAATTACTTACTGAGTTGTCAAGCAGATGAGTGTACAATTATAGTTCGTTTATTATCATTTTCTACACTCATTAGGCATGTATTAGAGTAAAATTATGAAATTCGATATTAAACATGGTGTATTTTTCATTCTCATGCTTTGAGCAATGCTTAAGGATGAGAGAGAGAGAGAGAGAGAGAGAGAGAGAGAGATAGAGAGAGAGATAGAGAGAGATAGAGAGAGCCAAAATAGGCATTCTAGAGCCAAAACAATGAAGAAGAAGCTCTCTAAGCATCAATCAATGAAGAAAAGGCTAGACAGACTCACTTACGGTCAAAATATGGCGTGGTCGTAAGCCTTTTCTAGAGAACCTTGCGGGCAAGTTTATGCCCATAAGGGTAAGCATAAAGACAATCAGAGGACCTTATGGGCATGACTTACGCTTACTAGCACAACATACGCCCGTAAGGGTGGTCGCTAAGGTTATCAAGAGAAGCTTATGGTTTAGTGCTTACGACCGTTAGCTAGATCATAACACCAAATAGAAGGCCTTACAGATGGGACTTACGGCTGTAAGGTATCCCATAAGGCTGGCGACCCATCATCCCCATCACCTTACGGCCGTATTCTTACACACCCATAAGCAGCCTGTATGTGGCTAGGTATAAATATTTCTGATGAGGGTTTTGAGGGAATCCTTTATTCTATTCAATGGTGAGGATTTCTGAGGTGAATCAAGAGGGAGAATCAGCCCACCTCGCTTGGATTAGAGAGATTGAAGCTATCAAGGGTTGTCTTGGCAGTGTTGGTGAAAGGTACTTGGGCGTTCTACGACTATCACTGATAAGTGCTTGTGTATTAGTAATATGAAGTATTCTTTTCTTACATTGAGCATTACTTTTCTTAGATTTTATCGCTTATAAATGTGTATTTGTGTTCTTTTGTGCATATAGGGTTATGGAGACAATAGTGGAAGAAAGGAGCTAAAAGTAGATCGTGGATGCACTTTGTTGATAGAATCTTGGAATGAATGAACGCGGAGACACAAGTTGTGCTCAAAGACACGTAATTGTGTGCCAACCTCCATTGTGCTCAAACAAATACATGGTTCGGAGGGACACAAAGGCAATCACATCCGCATGTTCTGACTCTTACAACACTAGCAAGACCTTTATCAATGTGACATTTATTGAAGACGCAACGTGATATCCTGCATGGATGTGTGACCGTTCATGTGGCCTCGATAAAAAGTGTGGATTCGGGAGTATTGTGGGAGTACTGTAGCAATCTACTATAGTAAAGTACTATATCGAATTAGTGTAGCAGTTACTGTATACAGCCCACAGAAAATTAGTTTTCTGGAGATTCACAGGCGTGTGGAAACTCCACACGCCTATGTGGATGCCCGATTCTAACCCTATTTAAGTCACGATTTCAGCCGTTTTGAGAGATCTTTTGCTCATCGTTTCCCCATCTTTGGAGGCACTCGCGGCTAGGGTTTGGAGAGGCTTTGGCAAGGTTTTTGGAGTGGTTCTATGGCCTTCAACATTGCGTTACTTCGGAAGATAGTTATCGGGGGAGCTTTCGTCGGCGTCGATTCGGCGAGGTGTGGCCTAGGCTTGACGAGGGAACTTTTTGATAACACCAGGCTACTCCACAAGACCATCGATATAAACAACAAGGGTGTTTTACTTATGGATTACATGCTTTTACATTTGATTTCATTATTGATTTTATCTGGCTCCATGGAGAGCTAAACCCCTAGTGGGTGCTTGGACTTGTAAACCCTAGGATGATTTTGTTTTATTAACCTTTTATTATATTTTATTTAATTGATATTTTAATTGAGTTCCAATCTTGAATGCTTGTTGAAGTGATTTTGCCTTAGAGTGACACTAGGGTTGAGAATCCATCTTGGTAATCCTTGTGGATGAGTGACACACCATAAGGGTTAGACAAAACTAGATTGGAGAGGGTTGAGAGGGTGAGTTCAGAGGTAGAGGAACGATCCCTTTTCCTTCCGGTGTGATTTATCCTATCTCCGTGTTCCAAGAGTTCTTTGCGGTCCTAATTGAGTGAAGTGCTAAGAGAGAAACACTCCGCTGGGGCTTAGTTGCGCAAGCGACATAGTGAAGTGTTGCAGTAATCCTTAGTATTATGGCTTAATTGAGACTAGGGATCTTTCGTCTAGACCAAAGGGTTAGATCTAGATTAGAGAATAGGTTTTATCACTTGGAGTCCCTAAAGCTTTAAACAACCTTTCACAGTGTGAGGTGTGAGATTGAGCAATTTCTCCGCCGGGGCATTGTGTAGGGTTAGTCACGGTTGACGTTAGGTTTGGGACCGTGTGTTTAAGGATTTTCATGACTCATTAGACATTAGTTGAGAGACATAATGATTGGTCTTGCACTTGAAGCAATAGTCCTAGGGTGAGTAATGTCCAGGTGCCCCACTTTTTATTAATTGTCTTTCCTCTCATTTTATTGCATCTCTCTTTCTTGTTTTCTTTATTTTTTTTTCACATTGATATTGTTCACACCACCTTGGAATCATCATCAATCTATTTAAATAGCAATTCTAGTGTTTCTGATCACTATTCTTTGTGGATATGACTACCCACTCACGAGGGTAATTATTACTTCGACAACCCATGCACTTGCGGTACACACGCAAAGGGGTGTGTCAGCACACTGGAGAAGGTATTCTTGGAAGGGAATTGGAACATGGATCATCATTTGTTACTATTAATGAAATAATGGTAAGGTTTACTTTAAAATAATTGCTTAGTATACCATTTATTTTTCAGGTTAATCATATATGCCTAGTGTACACTATTGATTCCTTTCATCAATGGGTGATCTTTTTGTGATGAATCTCTCAATCTCAATCACATAATCATATTGAAACAGCTCTGATTACACTAAATCAACAATATAAAGACATAAATGAAAGCAACAATCCGAAGGAAATCTAAATTAAAAGTAATATAAAAATGTAATTATCCAAAGCTATATCAAATCCGAACACACAAGGAAGTTACCCCTCCATGGGGTTCATGTTCATGTCAAAACAAAAGAAATAAAACCCTACAACACTATTCATGGAAGAAGAACCGCCTATTAATGTCTTCAATGTAGGAATCAATGTGAGCCGATATCATTACCTTGGATCATCACTCCAGTGACTCCTTCGAACTCCCTCTTTTTCCTTGATCTCGCCTTCAACCCCTAGCAGTCGTCCCAAAGTCACTTTTCCAAAAACTACTTCTCTTGATCCTTTTTCAGCTTTCTTTTTATAGCCCCAGAAATCAAGGAAGAATATGGGCAAGTACAAGGGCATGTACTTTTCCCATGTAGATCTCTGGATGAACTCAAAATCACAATCCCTTGTTTACATGATAGTGTATCTTTTCCTCTAACTGTGTATATCTATGGATGATTTGCTCCCTAGCTCTTGAGATGCATGAGCACGTGTCTCATTTCAGCCCAAGTACTCCTCTAGAACATGCTCCTCTAGATTCTTGGATGTATATGGGAGTGTATATTATATACACGGGTGTATTCTTCTCAAGATGACTTTTGTCTAAGGAGTGCACGGTCATATACATGGCCATTTACATGGTTTGTGTATTTCTCTGGGTTTTCAACTTGCTGATACTTGAAGGTTACACTAGCAAGTACATGGGCATGTGCTTTACCCATGTATTTCTCTTAATGTTGTTTTCGGCCTCATTTTGCTCCCGATTTCTTACTTTGGCTCAAGTTGTACTTATATTGCCCTTAAAGTATAAATGGAAAAAATTAAGTACCAAAATCATCTATAAAAATACTCTTTGTGACAACTTAAATGTAAAAGATAATCATTAGAATATGTATGATATAAGACTTATCAAATGCATACAAAATTAATTATGGATTATTGCATCAAATAATTAAATCAGTTCATTAAAAAAGTGAAAATTGCCAAAAAAAAAAAAAATCCCTAACTTTGTAATATGCACAAAAACATCCCCTTAATTTGTGTATCCCTAATAACACCTACTTTTTAAAGTCAGATTTTCAAACCCCCAAAAGTTGTAACCGGCATTAACAGAGTTGCTTTCGAATTTTATGGATGAAATTGCCCTTTGCATGGGAAGTTGTGGTAGTGCAATCATGTTTCCGGTTAGAGAGGAAGTGGGGGTTATTTTTTTGGATAATCGCTAGAGACAACCATTACTGCTGCCGGTTATATTTTTTTTCTCTCTTCACCTCATCAGCTTTTCCATTTCCAAGGTTAAATCTACCTGGGCATCCTTGTCTCAAAGAAGAACTTCGCTTTCCACCATTGTCTCGAAGAAGAATTCCCGCTCAAATATTTGGCATTTCATCATTTTGCAGTCTAAGATATTGAGCCAAGGTGGACGCTGTTGAAGAAGTTGTGTTTATGGTGTTTTTATAAACAATTCTGTTAGAAAAAAAGATTTTTCAGTTTTGGTTTGTGGTTCTGTTTTTATTGGATGATATTGAAGTCTACAGGGAGATTTATCGGCTAAGGTTTTATTTTGGTTTTCATTTTCGTCTGTGTACATGATCGAAAGAGATTTTTTGATTATTATGCTATGTAATGTTTACAATGTAGGTTTCTCCTTTACATTGATATGGTTACAGTTTTAAAAAAGAGGTTCCTATTTAAGTAATGGGATTTTCTTTAAACATTTGATGTTTGTGGTTAAATATTTATGTTTCCGTTTAAGAATTTAGGTTACCGTTTAAAAAACTTTACTTTCCGCTTAAATTTATTTGAATACTGTTTAATGTATGGTAATTGTCGCAGGCTTGTGATTATGGCGGTCAACCTAGTTAATGTGTGATGCTACTTGACACCGGTAGTGGAGACTGTAGCTAAGTTGAAAGTTCACATGAGTGGATGACACTGGGGGTAATCAGGAGGACACCGTTTGCAGTATTCACTGAGATTGAAGCTGTGTTCCAAGAGAGGGCCCTCCTTGATTCTTTGCTACATAGATATGAAGGCCGCACCAACAAATTCAGGATCGGGGAAAGCTTGATAAGTTTCAGGCCCGAAGATGTGGCTCTCTTTCTTGGATTGCGTTGCGATAGAGACGTAGTCGTATTTCAAAAGAAGAAGAAAGCATGATCCGCTTTTGAAGATAGATATTTTTCCAAAACCTACGAGAGATACAGAGACTCCATCAAGAGAACTCTTAAGCAGCTTGTTCAGCAGAGGGGAAAAGAAAAATTTTTTGTCAAACTCCTGATGGTGTACCTCATGGGTATAATCCACTTCCCAAACATGTCTTGCTTGGTTCCGAATTGGATCGTTGACTATGTCGGTGACCTACCTGGCATGGGACGATATACATGGGCGCAAGCGATACACAAGTGGCTAATGGAGGACGTCCTACAAGCGGCCGCTCGAGTGTAAGCAAGATGGGCCGGGAAGAAGATAAACACGGGGTACGTCAAAGGTTGCTCGGTCACACTGAATATCTAGTTTTACTAGCTGACCGGCATCGAAAAGAATGTGCGATTTGGCAAGACCCCAAGGATGCTATGCTACTGTGAAAATAGTTACCGGAAGCAAGCGTCGATGGAAGCCATGTTCTCATTGTTTGAAGGAAAGGAAATAATAAATCATGAGTCTCTGTTTAAATATCAAACATTTTTGTTTAAAAATATGATTTAGTGTTTAAAATAGCGGTTTTCTGTTTAAATATTTGGGATATCGTTTAAAAACCTATGTAAACTATTTAAATAATTGAGTTAATTGTTTAAAACCATTTGTTATTGTTTAAATTGAATTCTTTTACTGACATTGTGTTGTTTAATTATGTTAGTTTCCTGAGATGGACGCGGTGAATACGGATGAAGAAATTTTCGTTCAGGCCATCCGCAAGGGGGATGCTATTGCTCCCGAACCACTAGCTTGAAGGCAGGATGAGAGGCCATCCTCTTCAAGGCGCCTTCAACGCTGTTTACCTAATGACAGCCCAATTCGCGCATGAATTTCTTGGCGCTGGAGGAGCCCCGCTCTGCCCCGCCCGGCCGAAACATCCTCTCCCCCGACAGCAACATCCCTTCCTAACGAAACAAGCCCACCGATTCCAATGACCCCTCCCGACGACTACGGCCCCCTTGGCGACGATGTCACCGCACGACTACTACAGGCGTGCCATGTACTGATGACCGAGTTTCTCGGTTTGTTGCTCAGGTGGAGGCATTAGAAGGATGAGCACAATCGAATATACCGTCCCTACAAACAAATGAAGCACCCGGCACGGACGCTACCCGAAAAAGCCCGAATGCAGCCGAGGTAGTCCCAGCGATTGCCGAGGATGTGAGTGGGATGGCGTCTAATTTTGATGACGACGACGTCATTAGAATGTCTGTTCAAAGAGGGCCACGTTTGAAGAGAATCGCTAAAAGAAGAAAAACAATAATGTCTCCTCCTCCACCGGACGATTATGAAACAATAGCAACACCACCTGCAATTGATCGGCCAGCTACAACGGTAGTGTCTAAGGAAATTGCTCTGGAAGAAGCTACAGCTGTAGTTGAAATTCTCTCACAACCATCAACAACAGCACCTAGTGATGAACCGAAAGATGCTGCTAACGAGGGGCAAAAAAATATCAGCGAAAAAACAATGACCGGTGTTGCGGTTGACAGTATGGTCCTTGCCAACCAACAATACAAGGAATTACGGACGGACTTTTGACCGAAGAAGAAAAGATACCCCGGACAGGGGTGCCTCAACGTGTTCGAGCAGGAGTTATTAAAGACCTTCCTGAATTATTGGATGGATTCGTAAGTATCAAGTATTTCCGTTATATTTTAAATATATATGATATCATTTAAGTTTATGAGTTATCGTTTAACTATGTTAGTTTTTATTTAAATATTTAGGTTACCGTTTAAATTTATGAGTTACCACTTAAATTATTTTGTCTCCGTTTAAGTTTATCTTTTACAGTTTAACCACAAGACTGTAGTATGGAAGAATTACTATGTCAGCACCACACGAGCCAGCCTATACATGATGCTGGACGCGAAGGAAATGGTGACAGACGATGTGATGGACACGTTTGTGTGTATAATCCAGAAATCGCTGACGAGAGTACTACATCCATATATGAAGCGCGCCTCCATCAGGTGACCACTGGCATTATTCATGTCCAAGCAGGAGGACGTGAGTAAAATGGCTCTCACTATGAAGGGAGATGTCGCGCATAACCTGCATGATGTTGACATAGTCATCTTGCCAATTATCATGAATGGCCACTTCCATTTGATCGTTCTTGATAACAACAAGCAAGAATAGAGGCACAATACTTTGCCGAAAGTGAGGAGTATGGCAGAGATGCCGGAGAGATGGTAAGTACTTTGATAACTAGAGTTTTATAAATAGTGCTCTCTTAATCGGGATTCTAACATCAAATTTTAAATCTCAACAGCAGAGACTAATCGACTATTGTGTCGATATGGACCTCGGCGATTCAATAACTCTAACGTACCCCCTTGTTCACGACACTTACACCCCAAGGCAGAAACGAGAAAGTGTCAACTACACCGTCTATGTCATGCAGTTTTTCCGAACAGCTACTCGACGGTGAAAACCTTCAACTACCGCAAGCGGGTGTCCCTTACTTGCGCTTAAAGTATGTTACCCGTATACTTAAGGAAGGGAGCGCAGCCGGCATGACTGAGAAAGGGATTCGTCGCTTGGGGTGAAAAAAGATTAATATGTAATTATGTAAAACAGAACCATCGTGAAAAGAACATTGTATCTCATTTAAATATCATTGTTTTTGTTTAAATATCATTGTCACAGTTTAATATCTAAGTTTATCTGTTTAAATTCTTAATTTTCTGTTTATCTTTCAGAGTTAATGTGTAAATAACATTGTCTCCCTGTTTAAATATCATTATTTTTGTTTAAATATCATTGTTTTTATTTAAATATCATTGTCTCTGTTTAAATTATAAGAGTTTCTATTTAACTTTTTGTTTTTTTACAATGCCGTTTTTGTTTCTCAAAATGTTTAATTAAAACGTTTAATAGACAATGTCTCTGTTTAAATTTCAAAAGTTGACACTCAAATAAATTTGTTTCTTTTTAAATATTTGTTTATTTACAATGCCTAGCCAGCGACAGTTTCATGGCAAGATCAACGATTGTGACCGGACGCATGGCAGCGGCTGCAACGTAACTCGCGGACCTCGAACAATTACAACTCGATCCTCTTTTGTCTAGGATGCCCAGGTAGCCTTCTCATCACAGGCGGTCACAAACGCAGTTCACGATTTTCATCTGTAGGCTTCTCATTGTCGAGTATGGGGAAAATAGCTTCTTTATATGCCAGTTTGTAATTGTCGATGGTGAAGTAGCCGCTAATTAATCAATAAATGTTGGTGTCAGTCTGCATTATTGCAGCGCAAGCATGTTTGTACGGGATACCATAAACTTTCCATCTGTGACATGAGCAAGTTTTATTGCCAAGATCTACAAAGTTGTTGCACTGGTCAATCACTTCATAACAATCATCGACACAACGACCAACATGAAATTTCAGCTTTCCGCAACAAGTATCTCTACTTTCAAATGTATGTCAGGGCATAAGTAAGTCTCCCATTTGTTTGCTTTCTCATGGTGGTTGTATAACATGCGCATCAACTTAAACCTGTATAACGTAGAACACGAACACTTAAACAAGGTTAAGAAAAGACACTGATATTTAGACATAAACAAATATTTTTAAACGGTAGGATACGAAATTAAATGAAGAGCCAGATAGTTAAACACAGACCATGATTTTTGCATAATAAGGAAAACTTTTTGAAGGATAAGATCAATTCTTAAGTGTTAAATAAAATTAACATTTGAATACCTTATGGAATCGACCATTTTCGTCACCTGTAAATGCCGGGCTTCTTTGTTCTACGTATTAAACGACTCCGCGATATTTGAATACATCTCGCCCCAGCGTTCACCTCTGAACAGATAATTCGACTAATGTGATATATCCATTTATGAATCAACCACTGATAGGCTTCGTGTGATGTGGCCTGCAGTTCATTCACAATATCATTGAATTCTTTAGCCGTAGATGCCCATGCAATATGAAAGTATATGGACCAACACTCCTCCTTCAATGCCTTCCCAAGTCTACCATTGGCTTTCATAAAATTGGCCTCCAAGTGTCGAAGACAGTATGCATGTGGGGAAGAAGGAAAGATCCATGCAATGGCATTCACAAGGCCCTTGGACCTGTCTGATACAAATGTAATTATCTCTTTATAGTCTCCTTCATCATATAAAGCATCACCTAACTTTGAAATGAACCATGTCCAATTGGCATCGGTCTCGTTGTTGACAATACCGAAGGCGACATGGAAAAAACCATTGTTTCCATCTTTGCCTGTAGCACCCAATAGAGTACCCCAATACTTTTCAAGGAAGTGGGTACCATCGAAAAACAACAGCGGCCTGCAAGCCTTCTTAAATCCCACGATACACGCACTGAAAGAAAAGAATGCATGTTTAAAATGCTCACCGTCTCTTTCCACAATCGCAATGTTGCCGGTGTTTGTCTCAACCACCTTATCCACGTACCAAAGCAACAAATCATAGCTGAAGATGTCGCTGCCATCGAGGATCACCCTGGCATGCTCTTTTCCCAACCAAGCCTGCTTGTATGAAATATGGATACCATGTTCCCGCAACATGTCCTTCTGAATGTCGATGGCCTTGTACAAGAGCCGATCCTTGAGCTTTTGAATCAGTCATGCACTTACCCATTTTTTAGACGCTTTCGGATGTGACGCCGATCCAATTCCACCACCATGAGTATGTGACGGGTGCATTGTCTTGATTCTGAAAGTATTTTTATTACCTTTGATGCATGAGGTGCCATTAACAACCATTGGCAGCGCATTCCACAATCACCCGGTGTTTTTTGTTCTTTAGGAATTTGAACTCAAAATTTTGTTTAATTGCAAAAGTGCGTCTCTGAAATGTTCAACACCTTGAAAACATTGTCCAATATCCAACGACAACATTTCAAATTGATCCGACGAGGAAGGAAGGCGTACCACACCGTCAGGGTTGCCATGAGGTGGAACGGAAGCTCTCGCAGAATTCGAATTCCTACCAACACTTTAGTTGATCAATATTTTAAGTAAAAACATAAAATTTTTAAATGATAACTAGAAAATTTAAACGTTAAAACAAATATTTAAACAGAAACAGAATAATTTAATTGGAGAAGACAATTTTTGAATGGAAACTTGATATATTTAAACAGAAACTAGGATAATTAAATAATAAATAACTTCTGCAACTAGATAAACATAAAAGAGAAGAACTTTACAATGAGAAGAAATCATTTTCAGTAGGATACGACAATGGCACATCATCTGTCTCAACAACAAGATCGGCTATAGCGCATTTGAAAATGGAGTACACTTGTCACATGCGCTGGAAGTCAACCTCGTTTTCTATTGGATAAACCGTTTTATGTCCATCCGATGTGACAAACTTCACCATGACACAGGAAACATCGAGACCCCATCGTTCACATATCTCAGCTAACACTAATTCCCAAGAAGTCAACACTGTGAACATTAGCACTCCTCCCTCCCCGTTGTATCTAGCAATAGCACAAAAACTCAAATTGAACAAACCAAATGAGGAGAAGAAGAAGAAGAAGAAGAAGATGATGAAGAAGAAGATGTGATGAGCCTTCTAAACTTTGTTTGACAAAAAACAAGCGAGGAAGGCATACAAAATTGTATGTATAAAGGTCGGACATGATGTGATTGGCTGGTTTTTTTCCCATCATTTTCAAAGACAAAAATAAAATTTTATAACATGGACCCAGCTGAAGTGACCGATAGGGGGTAAAAGAGAACTTAAACAATAATGGAATGGATGTCCGTGGTGTGCAAAAATTGGAGGAGTTGTTTAGGTATATTTGAAATTCATAAGGGTAAACAGTAATTTTTCCTTAAAAAAATTACCACTCACTTAAATGATTTGTTTTTTTCTCTCAAATACCTTAGTAGTGGTATAAATAAAATAATTATATGAATAACTAAAATTTAAAATGGTTATGCCTTAAAGCATAAAATCCCACTCAGAAAGATAAATACATACCCATGAACTTTTATTTATTATTGTCTATTATTGGATGATAATGGCTTATAAATTTGATTGAAAGGTATATCTAAGAAAGGAGAAACTGATGAGTTTTGTACATGCAATTTCAGCCTTTGACAACTAGCCATAAAAACCATAAATAAAATTATCTGTTTACAAAAATAGAAACTTTTTTAATGAAAAGCTGAATGTAAATCAGAGATTCAGAATAAAATATGGCTTTCTCAGCCAATTCAGGCCACCATGCTTCCAATCTTTTTCTTATTTTATCATGGCTTTTGTTTTTTTTTTTTGGTTTTAATAAATATCACGGGTATGTTTAGTCATCAGGTTGCAACCACAAAACAAACAAGCGCAGCTTTTCGGGAAAGAAAAATACCGAGAGGTCCTGGATAATTTTCAAAAGAACCTCTTGTCCCTAGAAATTTGCCATCATACCAACTAAACTTTGGTCTTATACTTCTTTATTTTTTAAAAAATTATTATTTTATTTTTCGTGTATTTTTTTTACTTTGCATTTTCTCACAACTCACTATATGTGGTCACACGAACTCATCTAGCCACTGAGGAGGCATTTGACTCATGGATTCATGCCTTAGGAATGAGAATGGCATGCACCCATGATGCTTAATACCATGTTTGGAAATTTTGAAAGGAGTGAATAGTGAGTTGTCATGGGAATGACATACATGTATACATGTGGGGCATTTCCAATCATCTAAAAATTGAGAGGATTTGGACTCTTTAATAATGAAATGACTATTACCCTTTCTTCATAATAATAAATCATGTTATTTATTTATTTATTTAATAAATAAATAATTTTTAAATTATATTAATTGGTTGAAATAGTTAATTACAATTAGAAGAAATACATAACATATTAAAAATATTAAATAACAATAAAACAAGCTATTTATTTATTACTTAATATAACAAATATGTGTTACGTTATATTAATTAATTGTAATGTTTCATTTTAATTAATTAAAATAAATAAGTAAATATATTGTAAATACTTAATAATAATAAATCATGCTAATTATTTATTATTTAAAATAATAAATTTATTTTAAGTTATTATTAATTAGATGAAATATTTAATAACAATAAATTAAAATAGTTAAATATATTAGAAATTTTTAATGATAATCATGTTAATTATTTGCTATTAAATATAAACTATTGTTTTGTAAAATGTCATCTTATTTATATAAAAGGGTATAAGTATAATTATATTATTTTTATCTCTCTTACTTTTTATATTCCTAACTCTTATTCCTTCCAACCAAACACCTTCATCATTATCCTCCCCTTTCCCCTTCCCATTCTTATTCCGCAATCCAAACAGACCCTGAGTATTTTCATGGGTAGGAGTATGCCCACCTAACCTCAGTGAACTAAGCTTACCTAGCCTTAACATTGCCTCACTCCCATGACAAGCCCTAGGTGGCTCTCTTTGGTTGGGTGAGCTTGCTCGGCCTTGAGGGGGAGGAGCCGCATAGGGTTCACAAGGCTAGGGCAAGCTTGTCTTGGATGTGGAGGAGCTTGCAGGTGGCTAGGAAGCTTGCCCAGACCCTTATGAATGATGCTCCTCTTACCTGACTAACCAGCTGTGGGCTAGCAAATGCCCTAATCACACAAGTAATATAGTGACTAAGTAAAGTTGTCGATCTTAGAAGGGATGGAATCTTTTTAAATACTAATATTAGCTATTTTTCTATTATCTAGCCGATCTATAGAAATGAAGGTAAAAATTAGCTGAAAATAAATTGAGAGTCAAAAAAATCTACGGGTGCTAACAGGAAGATAATTAATCATAAAAAATAGGTATCTTGATGTGAATCCCCTAGAATTACAATAATAAATAAACTTCTATACCGATTTAATTTCAAACGTATATTGGACTATGGAGACTACTAAATTATACCAATACCTTTCTCAAGGCTATTAGCACCTAATCCCATACGAAACTATGTTGGAATCTCTTCCTAATCTGATTCTCCCTGCGATTGCATTAAATATTTTATATGCCCCTCTATTAGCTTTTACAATAATCCGGAGAGTTTGAGACACCCTCTCTCTTGGCATGCCTACAATGTCTTCACCTACTATAGATTTATATGCAATCATATTCTCAATCGCAATCATACAAATCAAGGCAAAAATTAGAGCTCTTGCTATAATTAATTCATGGCATCATAGAAAACATAGCTGAATCATTAATTAATAAACATTCTCTAATAAACTTGAAACAAAGAAGTTCAATTACAAGTCCATCTTAAGGTACATCAATTCAAATATCATAGGATATTTAGCTGCTCACCCTAAGATAGTTCCAAGTACAATCCAAGATAAATTGCAAAAACATCAAAAACATGCTCCACGATTCTCTTAGTTGATGGAATCTTCTCCAAGGAGACTTAGTCCCTACTTTCATTCATCATGCTATGTTGCCAAGATCTCCTCATGATAGTAGCCTAGGATTTCTCCTCTAAACGATGCTTTAAGCCCTTGAGAAGTTCTTCCCAAAAAACCTATTAAAAACTCTTGCTAGAACTCCCCTCAAAATCTCCAAAATGACCCTTTTATAGGTGCAGGATATGGGATAAACACGGTGTCAACAAAGGGCTATGTTCTAGAATGTGTTCTTACTCTTGAAGCAAAACCCCAAATTGTTCTTGAATTTCTCCATTCTTCAGCACATAATCAACATCGGACCTTATGGAACCCGTGTTTCCTCCTAGAACATCAATAATGCTTGATCAAATTTAGCTTGAAATTGCTCCAAAGTTGCTTGTTTTTCTTGAAGGGGTTGTTTGGTTGTCTATAAGGGAAATCATATATGTAAACGAAATTACAGTGTAAGTGAAAATGTTATATTTCAACTTAGATTAATGCTGTTTAATTTGCTGTAACTGAAAATGCTGAATTTAAATTTTATTTGTTTCGTTTGATGTAAGTTTAAGCTATAGTTACTATGTAAATGGCATGGTGAAATTATCCCAAATATCTATTATTATTAATTATATAATACTATTCATCAAAATTAATTTAAGTGCAATTAATTAATTAAATTAATAAATTATTTATTAAATTTAAAATATTTAATATTTCTTTAATTTTATTGCTTGAAAAAATTATAATTAAATTTTAAAAACCTTACCTTATTAATTATTTTTATAATATTTCAATTATAAACATATTTTATGATAAAATTAATCAATTATATAAAATTTACATTATAAAAATATAATATTTATTTAATTTTATTACTTAAAAAAATATAATTAATTTTTAAAAACAATATAATATTTCAATTAAAAAAAATTGTCGTAAAAGTATTTAATTATATAAATATTACTTTACAAAAATATTTAATATTTTAAATTTTTTTACATAAAAATATTTTTATGATTAAATTTAAAGACAATTTACTTTGTTAAATATTTTTATAATTAAATATGAGATGAACATGAAAGTGAGTGGATACCACTTACATTACTGCATTTCAACTTACAGCAAATTTTATTGTATGTTGAAATGCTGCAAAAGTACACTAAACTGTAAAATATTTTACATGTAAAACTCATTTTACAGCAAACCAAACAGCATTTTATATGTAAAATCAGTTATATTACAACTACTTACAGGTAACCAAACAACCCCTAAATATATAATTTGTGATGTAAATACAAAAAAGAAATAAATTAAGTACAAAAAATACTCAAACTGCTCAAAAGAACAAGGAAAGTGCATCAATTTATGGTATAAAAGCATGTATGTTCAAGCACTTACTAACGAACCTCCACATGTTTCCTTAGTAAGGTTAGATGGGTAAGCTCCTTAATACCTAGTGAGCTCATGTAAAGTCAGGTGTGTTCGTGGGTTCGCACATGGATTTCGTCAACCAGGAGATCTCACCAATAAAGTAATAGTGGAAAGAAGAACAAGGAAAAAAAATGATAAATAAAGTCATTTTATAAAAAAATAATAAATTAAAAAAGAATAAACTGTGACTAAAATAGCAGTTGACTTTTTTAAAGCCCTAAATTTCCATGAATGCAATTTTATTGGGATCTATGCCTTTTTTTCTTCTATTGGAAATCTACTTTAAATATTTTAATTATATAGAAAATTAACAAATAGTCCCTATCAAATTCAGTCATCCACAAAAAGTTCCTCTAAGTTTCATTATCCACTTTAAGTCACTCCATTTTTTATGGCATTCTTTTTTTATCTTTCCATCAGACAACACCATTTAATTGGATGTGTTTTGACTAAAATTCCTTTCACCTGAGGGAGTTCTATGGTGACTATTACCAGACGCCCCCTCATTCTTCTCTTTTCTCTCTTTATCTTCCAAAACATTCACACAAAGAAGATCTTTCCTCTCTCTTCATTCATTTCACATCTATGGACATGAAAAGCTCGACACCGAAAGGCTTATAACCAGTTAGCCATAGACCACCCGTCGTACTCTAACAAGGATCCTTGACGCCATCTCTTCACGCCTGAAGGAACAAAAGTTTTAATGTTGGGTTTCTACTTTTTTTAAGGTTTGCATCTATTCCATGGCTTTGCGATGTAAGATTTTACATTCTCATTTATGATTTTACAATGATGTAGTTGTTAGGGTTATTGTAAAAGTAGGGTTTTAGGTGACCATGGGTTTTGTGGATGCCATGTCCGCCATCACACCCCCTTATATGATGTGTCTCTAAAGGTAAAAATCAATTGTGTGTTTGTTGTTATGTGAAGATAGATCATGTTGTAACAATTAAACAATTTTCCTCATTACGAATAATGTTTTAAACTTTGTTAAAATGCTTTTAATTTAAAATATGATGTTTTCGCTTTTGTATTACTAGTTTCCATTGAAATGTTAATAAATGTTGAATTGAGTGATGTGTTGGTCTTTATACAAGTAACAAAGACATGGTTGCCAACCTTGTAAACGGGAGGTGCTACTTGGTCCCAATAGAGAAGACAGTTGCCAAGTTGAAATTTCAAATGAGTGGAAGGCTCTCGGAGATGAGCAGGAGGACACTTTTCTTGTATTAATAGAAACTAAGGCGATATTGCAAGAGAGGGGATTGCTCGATAATCTGATGTGGAGGGTATGATAACCTATCTAAAAAATTCAGGATTAGTGATAGCTTGCTAAGTTTCAGACCCAAAAATGTTGCCATCATACTTGGTCTCCAATATGATAGGGATATAGTGGTATTTATGAAGAAGAAAACACAATCACCCTTTGAAGAAAAATATCAATCTAAAATATACGAAAGAAAAATGGATGCCATAAAAAAACTCTTATCGAGATTGTTTGGAACAAAGGAGAAAAAGATTAATTTATAATGTTCTTGATGCTATATCTCCTGAGAACCATGTTGTTTCCAAAAAGATCTTGCTCTATGCCCAACTAGATAGTTGACTACATTAGTGACCTACCAGCACTGGGATGATATGCATGGGTAGTGGTGATTCGTAGATGGTTTATGGAGGATGTCCCACAGACAACCACTCAGGTGTAGTCAAGGTGCAGTGGAAAGAAGACAAATGCAAGCTACCTAAAAGAGTGCATAGTGGCATTAAATATATATGGTTTTACAATGTGATTGACACTAGGAAAAAGGTGCACATTGGGAGGACCCGTGGATACTGTGCTACGGTGAGAACAGCTTTAGGAAGCAAGCTACCCTCGGTCCTGTACTATTATTTCTCAATGGCAAAGAGGTATTCAATTTTTTGAGTCCATTACTCAAATAACATTTATGTGCAAACATTTACACTTATTAATCTAGTTTACATCTAACACTTTAAGTCCTAAAATACTTTTATAAGTTTGTGCTCAAATGATTTCTATTTCTGCTTAAATTGTTTAGTTTTCACATAATTTTTTCCATTTTTGCTTAAGTGTGGCTGTTTCCGCTTAGTCATTTTTGTTACCGGTTAAGTTTAAATATGTATGATTAAAATGTGGCCCTTTTCCCTGGCAGTATTCCTATCTCACCCTCGCTAGTAATGAGCAAAAAGCCCTTGTTAGGGTAAACCACCAAGTAGTTCTACTAGTTATTCAATCGGCTTTCTGTGGCAAAGCAGAGAAAGTGATCATCAAGAAGAGTGATTGGTCTCTGTCCCCACCTAGCAACCCCCTCATAACACCACCCCCATTCCTCCATGGGTGGTTCTCTGAGAAGAGCAATCGGTGATGATGTCGTGTTTCAGTTATTAAAGGGATTTGAGATGCTGACGAGAGAGCTTGGTAGTTTGTAGGCCCACGTAGATGAATTGGAGGGGCAGTCCCAAGAACAAGAGGCACCGATTCAGCTGAATCAGGGAGAAGGTCTCAAGGCCGACTTATCATCGTCTCCTTCATCTAGTAAGTGGGTGAGCGGGTGAAAAAAAATTGCCATAAAGCGAAGGCAGCCATTGTCACTTTCTAGTACCTGTGAAACATCTCTTACTAAAAAACCAACTAGACAAACAACATGGATAATTCACTCTGCATCTATGCAAGCCGATTACACCGACACCCCTTTAAAAAAACAACCAGGAAGTGTAGTACAAAGAAAGAAACAAAACCAACATCCCCACACCATCCTATGAGGTTGATGGGGACATTATCAATGTTGACATCATAATTGAATCTCTAACAAGCTTGGCAAATGACTTACCCGTCCCTAAAAATAATATCACCACAGGAAATTCCCACAGTGATCTTATGGGTGAGGTTCCCACAGTGGATGACAATCCCAACAATTCACCGAGGGCCACCACCGAACAATCGACCTCCTCGGCTTAAGTGGCTATGGGAGATGAACCAAGGGCTCCCTTCCTAGCTCAACCCATGGATGATAAATCAAAAGCTCCCTACCCGACCAAGTCAACAGAGGAACCAAAAATTCTATCCCCAGCTCAAAATGAGTAAGAAAATGAACAAAAACCTATCATCCTAATATGAAGCTTCCACCCCAGCTCAACTAACAAAAGATGAAATAAAAGCTCCCTCATTGTATCTGTTTGCAAATGAAGCATAAACTCTCTTCCTAGTGTAACTCCTAGATTAGCCAAAAGCATCTTCCTTTGTTTAGCTAGTAGATGAACAAATCTCTCACCCTAGCTCAACCCACAAAAGAGCTCTCTCTACAGAGGAACCCATAATCAGCAAGGTTTAAGACAGGTTTGTGTTGCACAACTGCCGGCTCCCACCATTCCTAAACCAACCCACTCAATCAACCATTAGGAAACTGATAAGGAACTCACCATCATCAAAATACAACAATCGCTAGAAGTCATGACAGAATTCATCCCAAAAAGAAATTACCTACAGGCTTCATGAGGTTAGACCAATTTGAGGAAGTGATAATTGCAATATACCTCTTCTGCATGATGGACATGTACGAAGTTTACTTAACTAGATATGTAATAGAGACTGAAGTCACCTTTGAAAATGCAAGTGCACATGCCGATCAAGTAATACAAGGTGGTAAAAAATAAGGTTATCGATCCACAGGGAACACGAGAATACTAGTACTAACTCTAAATTTGATAATTAACCTAATCAATGAAATGGAGTGTGAGAATGAAGTAAAAACTAAAAAAATAATAAACATGAATAAAAAAATACGGTGAAACAAACATGAAGATAGGGTGTCCGAGCATAGACTTCCGCTAAGGTTTGGTAGTTCTCGGATAATGGTTGTATAAAATCTTACAATCTAGTTGAACCAAGAGAGTTTCTAAATTATACTACCTCATTTCTCAAGGTGAATAGTAACTAATTCCATACAACACTAATACAGAATACCCTACGACTGCAATTCACTCTATAAAATCTAGAAAAATCACAAATTCAAAGAATAGACAATTTTTCTCTTGAAGTAATTACACCTGATACCATACGAAATAAAAATGGAATCTCTTCTTGAAGTTACTTCCTATGATTTCATTACACAAAGAATTCTATGCTAACCCACTCGAAAGGATCATGGGAGAAGATATCTAAACTCCAAAGTGTCCTATTTCTTGGAGGACTTGTGATCCTCTTAAATTGTAATTTGTCTATACAAGATGGATCTATCAATTCGTCACACAAGTATAATAATCATGAATTCTTGGATTTTTCTACAATAGAATCCAAGATCATAGGAACACATAATCAAATTAAATATCAATAGATTGCAATTAAACATTCAACATAAAAATATTGGTGGATGAGCCTCTCCTCCTTGCTGGACTGCTGGAGAAGTCTTTGAGAAATTCCTCATCTTTTTCCCCTTTCTTATTCGTCAAAAGATTCCTAAAAATCCCTCAACAAAATCTTTTATACCTAACCACCTATAGGCTACTTACGGATGTAAGAACAAGGTTGTAAGGATTTAGAGATGATGGGTCTCCTACCTTATGGGCATCTTACAGAAGTAAGCTCCTCCTGTAAGTCTTCTGCCTTGGTGATATGGTCCAGCTTACAATCGTAAGTGCTGGACTGTAAACTTCTCTAGATAACTCTTGCAACCTCCTTTATGGGCGTGTATTGCTCCCAATAAGCTCCTTCAGATAGCCCTTATAGTCCAGCTTCTAGGCGTAAGTTCTACCCGTAAGTCCCTCTGTCTGGTCAATACGCTCTTTCTTACAGATATAAACATACCCACAAGGTTCTCTAATGAGGCTTATGGCCACAAGTCTAGGTATAAGGTGACTGTATGGTGTTCTGTTTGCCTTGTTCCCTTGCTATTGATGTCAAGAGAGCTCTATCTTCTTCATTTTGCCTTGAAATTGCTTCTTTTGGCTCTCACATCTCTTTTTGCACTACCCGTCACCTGAAATCATATTTTTCACCACCATGTTTAACATCATCTTCCAAATAAACACTCTAATACATGTCAATTAAGTGTATAAAATAATAAAATATCATGTGCGATTATACACATATCAATATGTCTTTGCTTAAGTTGTGTAGTTCAAGTTTATATATAACAGTTTCCACTTAATCGCTGTCGATCACACTTAATATATATGTTTTCACTTAAGATTTTATTTTTCCCATTTAATAATTGTTGATTTCACTTACTTACAAGTGTTTCAGCTTACCTATTATATTCACTATTGGTTTTGTCTCTGTTCATCATACGATGGTAGTTTGGAAAATGAGTAGCCATACACCACTTGGGACCACCTCTATATGTTACTCGAGTAAAAATGATCCCCCATGATGTTATGGATGCCAAGAACATGGTGAAAATCCTTACATGGTTTATGAATTTTTTGTTTTTTATCTTGTCATCCATTTGATTGAGTCATCATTCCAACAATGGGATCTCTTTGATAGATGCCTGTAAATTAAACTCGAGGGAACCCTACACCTCTTCCATGTTTAAGACTTCCCATAATAGAAGTCTGACAGCGTCGACTACTACCTCTTTACTATGCGTTTTATAAAACAAATCCTCCAAGGTTAGAAGTTCCTTCTTCTCTTATTGCCATTTTTGCACACTTAAACTTTAAGGCTACCACTTAGTGGAACATGTTAACATTTAGTACAAAATATCCATGCTTAAGTTTTATGGTTCTTCATTTATTTTGGAATGTTAACATTTAATTTGAGCCGTAATTGCTTAAAATCTACATTTTTCATATATTAAGCTAAGTATCGACTTGACATGTGTCATCGCCATGGTAGTAGGATAAAATGCTTTAACAGGTGTACAAAAAAAAAAACTTTTTGGTGATGGACGATTGTAATTCTATTCTCTTTTATCTCGGTCGACCTAGCTGCCTCTTCTTAATTGGTGGCTAAAAAGTAGCTTGTGGGTATCATCAATTGGCTTGTCGTTATCCTGGACTAGGAAAGTAGCTATGGCCTATAAACGACAGTAAGTGATGATGGTGCAGTAATGGTCAACATATCAATGCACATTTGCTTTTATTTGCATTATTGCCACACATTCATGCTTGGAAGGGATGCCATAAACTTTCTAGTTACGACATGAGCATGTTCATGGTGTGTACATAACATGTTCATTAGCTTAAACCTTGGTCATGACATGACAACAATTATTTAAGTAAAAACAATGTTGGATAAATGAAATCATCCGATAATAAGTAGGAATAAATTATATTAAAGGGAAACACCATGTGGTAAATGAAAAACCCATATATTAAAGATAAAATGTGAATCTTAAACAATACGGTACATTGGTAAATGCAAAAAAATGTATGTTAAGATAAAACATGTTTCTTAAAATGCATCATAACAAACTAAGTGAAAACATGTTGTACTAAATGTAAATATGTAGTACTAAGTGCAAACGTATATGTTAGTAAGTTTATCCAAGTGTGTTCTACATATACAAAATACTAAAGCCTACCTTATGCAGTCTACCATGTTCGTCACGGAGGAGATGGCCTCCATGTTCGTCACGGGAGATGGCCGGTCTTCTTAATCCATGGATTGAATAACTTGGCAACGTTTAAATACATCTCAAGCTATCTTTCACCTTTGAACATATAGTTCAACCAATGACAGACATTGAATTTTAGAGTAGCCAGCGATATGCACCCGTTGAAATGGCTAAAAGGCTATTAAGCGAGTCATCATACTGCTCTCTGCATGCGTATACAATCCTAACAAGTATGGACTAGCACTCGTCCTTCAATGTCTTCCCAGGTCTGACATTACCTTTTATATAATTCACTTTTCGATCGGCTATATATGAATGTAATAATCTTTCTGTAATCATCATCCTAATATAACGCATCCCCAAGCTTTAATAAAAAACCACATCCAGTTGACGTCCATTTTATTGTCAACAACAACAAATGCGACATGGAAAAAGCCATCATTCCCATCTTTACTCAACACACCCAATTAAGTGGCCTCGTATTTCTTAAACAAGTGAGTACCATCTATGATAAGCAAGGACCTTCAACCTCTTTTAAAGCAAATAATACATGCATAAAAGGAAAAAAATGCACGCCTAAACCGATTTTCATCCTTCTTGACAATGGCAATGCTACCAGCATTAGTCTCCATCATCCTGCTTGCATACGACATAAGTAGGTTACGACTTGCTACTTCACTCTGGTGAAGAACACCACGGGCAACCTCTTTCCCTAACTAAGCTTGCTTATACAATAGATTAATACTGTGATCTCACAATTTATCATGTTGAATGTCAATAACCATGTACAATGGGTAGTCCTTTAGCTTTTGTATAACAAGCGTACTGACCTATTTTTTGGATGCTTTTGCAAAGTTGTGTCGATACTGTCGCTACATATGGGTGTGTGGGATATATTGTCTTGATTCTATACGTCTCATAGTTGTCTTCCTTTGATGTGTGGACACGCCACTAGCAACCCTCAAAGGCACAATGGATAGTCACCCTTTGTTTGTCATTTTTTATAAACATAAAGTTAAAATTCCTTTGGATAGCATAATTCCGAAGTAAGTTCTTGAAGTGTTCACCATCACAAAACCGCCCACCAACTTCCAGCGAAACACTTTTAGAATGGTCCGATGAAGATCTTATCAATAGGACCTCGCAATTTGTTGCTAGGATGGGAACATGCATTGGTTGTAGGATATACTCTTCGAAAATGAATCCCTGTAAACACCGCCAGTAAGATTTGGAACAAATGAAATCAACAAGCACATTGTTATAAGCAGAAATAAATAGTATTAAACAACAAACCTAATATAGTAAACAATGAGCAAGATTATTAAATGGAAACATAAAGTACTAAGCGGATAATCTTATTCATATGCGAAAATGTGTATTTGTAAATGTAAAAGCCAATTTGTAAGTTGAAAGGTAACAGTCTATGTGGGAACTTAAGGTATTAATCGAAAACCCAAACTTGTATAGATATGGTGAACAAAACTGAACGCATAGGTCAAAGACAAGATATTCCGATGGGAATAAGGACCACTCGAGTATATGCACCACATTCTCGACTGTATAAACAATGAGGTTGATGGAAGAGCTATTGAACAAGTGGTATACATGGCACATGTGATGGAAGTCCACATAGGTATTAATGGGACAAATTGTTCGGGGTGCATTTGGTGTGACAAACTTCACCATAATACTTGAAACTTCAAGTACCTATCTTTCACATATCTCACCAAGTATTAACTGCAAATAAGTCAGCAATTGGAATTGTAGGACTTGGCCCTCCTCCTTCTATCTGGCCACAGCTCATAGGGTATCCATTTACAACCTGTGGCAAGAAAGACTTACACTGACATGGTTTATAAGTGCACAGGCATGGAAAAATTCTCAGCAAATGTGAAAAATATTGGTGGAAAAGTTTGACGTCTCTTCCAGCCTTTGTCGATAACCTTGGGTCGTTACAGAGATGGTCACTCTTGGTGCATAGATGGCTAGACAGCTAGCACTAGAGTGCAACAACAACAAAAACGCAAAAGAAGAGAAAAATCAGACGCAGATGGAAACAGAAGGTAACAAAAAGGATTTATGGAAGAAGAAGAAGGCTATAGTTGGATTTAAAGCAACACAAGTGCGAAAGTTAAGTGAAAAGATGGGAAAAGTTGTTGATATCTGATGGACATCTGTACACCATTTAAAAGGTTTGACAGGATATGGCGGGATTTTTCCCACAACCAAGGGATAAAATTGTTATTTAATACAAAAGTAACTGACAAGTGAGGGGTGAGGACTTAATTTTAAACAAACTGACAGTACAACAAATTGTATTCTTAGTGATAACAAAAGTTATTACTAAAAACAGTAATTTTAGTCAAAATTACTAATAGTAGAAAATTTAAGAAGTCGTCACCTTCCATCACAAATACCTCCGATGCTAATACAATAGTGACCATTTTAGATAAATGGTCACAATTACTCCATAATTTGTGACCAATTTTATGCCACTAACATATTTAGTATCTATGTCAAAGCGATGTGGCTATAATAACCTCATTTATTTATATCAAATTTGTTGATAGAAAAAATTTTTAATAGTTACGAATAAAGTGCTCACAATAACTTGTTCTATTGTGTCAAATTTGTTGTCATAAAAAATAAGAAATAATGCTGAATACATGGTTGCAATTGCCCATTTTATTGTAACTTTGTTGATACAAGAAAATTGTTAAATAGTGACAAATAAGCCATGACAATAATCTATTTTATTGTGACAATATTGTTGGCACACAAAAAAAAATATATACAATAGCGACAAATAAGCGGTTATAATAGTCTATTTTTTGTGACAACATTTTTAACACTAAAATGATTGAAAATATTGACAAAACGTTTTTTTCAATAGTAATATTTTTATTGTTGACCAAAATGTTTGATTATTTTTTTTTTTATTTTTTTTTTGTATCCAAAATTGTCGACACAAAAGATAAGATGTATAATTGTTATGGATACTAAATTGTCACAATTGGAATTGTAATAGCAACAAAATAATTGAATGTCACAACTAATCCAAACTATTGAGTCAATTATATTTTATAGCATAAAAACCCCAATAACATGATTAAGTAATTTAATTTTTGTGGCAATATTTACTTGGTACTAAATGCTTAAATTTTTTGTGACAAAATTCATGTAACAAAAAATATATATTGAGTGACGGAAAACACTTTCGTCACAAAAATGGAAAATTATAGTGACGTAACATATACTAAATTATCACAACTATCACTATAATAGTGACAAAAATATAAGTTATTACAATTAATTCAAACAATAATATCTATTAATTTTTTTTATTAAAAAAACCTAATATTTGTGGTAAAATAATAGGGTGACACAAAAAAATTGTAAATAAAAATCTTAACTTTTGTAGTATGAAAAAGAAGGAACTATTTGTGAAATTCAATAGTCAGGGGATTGATTGGAAAGTTTTGAAACTTTCAGAGACCTATAATTAATTTTCCCTTAAAAGTAATTTGTTTTTTTAATATTATATATATATATATAATAAGGGTTAATTTTAGGTGCATACTTCAAATTTTAAAGTTAAATTAATGTGGTCCCCGTTCGTTGAGGTTCTAGAATATTCATATTATTAAAAAAAACTAAAAGCGAAAATAATATTGAAAGAAATAAAATTATATCATATCACATACGTGTACAAACTACGACCCTACATATCATACAACGTAATATATATCGATATATATAAATATATTGATGGCCACATTCGTCTCCGGAACCTACATGACTCACATAAATGAATATCATTTAAAGCTCCACAACTCCCACTTTTTGCCAAGCTTGTTTCATATCAGAATGCATGCATGGTCAACTTTAAATATGATTGGCCAGCTAGCTTTTAGATGAGAGAAGCTCTTTATTACTTTAAAAAAGTAGTGGAAGTAAGCGACCCGCAGATCAAGCTTCTTTAAATTGTTTAACTCATGCTTTTGTGGATGGTTTATCTTCAAATATATCATCAATTCACAAGTCCATGTGATCCAGTGTCTTTTTGAGAGCCCTAGTATATATATATATATATATATATGTAAAAGCTTTTGAGGATTGTCTTAAGTCATGGCTTTTGATTCAGAAGATGATTCTTCTTCATAAACAATGAGATATATACTTAGAAGATATCAAACTCATTGCAGACAGTTAATTATTTGACACTTAAGTGCATGGAATATTTCTGAATGTATATTTTAGACATCGATTGAGAAATAAGAAATGAACTTGATTAGATATATACACACACACACATATATATATATATATATATATATCTGTAAAAGCTTATGAACATTGTCTTAAGTCATGGCTTTTGATTCAAAAGATAATTCTTCTTCTTCATAAACAATGAGATATATACTTAATTACCAAACTCAATTCAAACAGTTAATTATTTAACACTTACGCCTAAAATATTTCCGAATGGATATTTTAGACATTAATTAAGAAATTAAGAAGAAATGAACCTTTTTTTTTCTTTTTTTTTGGCAGTGAAACCTAGAGAGAAAAATTTGTAATTTCTATAATATGTATATATATTTATGGAGGGAAAATTCTTTTGCTTATTGAGTGTATAATTAGGAGTCAGGATGGCAGTGAGAAAACAATGAAATCCCTGTGGAATAGTAGCATGTGATGTTTTGGATACATGCAGCAGCATCAAGGAACTTTCTGCAGGCTTTGGAGATATCGATCATGCTGCTGTGGAAAGAAAAGAAAGGACCATACGTACATGGAATCTGGTCAAGGAAAGAACTAGCTAGCTGAGTACTAGTCTCTCATAACATGAAAATGCTTACTTTTCATTGTTTTCAAAGGTTTTCAATATATAGGTCATGAATAGTATCATCCCTAAAAGGTTATTTTCTTTTTTCTTATACATATAGATATATCATAGACACACACACACATGGTATCTAGTCAAGGAAGGTGCTAGCTAGCTAACTAGTCTTCTATGACATGAAATGCTTGATGAACTTCTCAATGTCTATCAATGCGTCATGAACAGTATCATGAAGCACAAAGAGTTTATCTACAATTTCTTTCTTCTAATATATATGTATATATCGCTGAAGAAACAATATTAATTACTATTAATCTCATCATACGGATTAGGTCATTTTGGTTTAAAAATAAAATTAACCAACATGACTCATTGGAAATGTGAACACATAGCCTCATTAAAAAAAAAAATCGTTAATACTTACGAGACAGTTAAATATTTTTTTGTATTTATATTACAATAAATTAGCAAAATATTAGTATGTAAAGATGAGAGACATTACAGAGACAAAAGAATAATTTTATGCATACCATGTAGTTGAGGAAGTTGTTAAGTTATTATTAGTAGTTTTTTCTTTCAAAAGAGTATGAATTATTTAATTTATTTTATATCCTAAAACTGATGCTTGGAACTTGACATTAATAAAATAAGTTTCCGTTCCAACTTTTGATTTTGATTCTATTTTTTATGTTTTGAATATTTCTCATACACTGGAACAATGAGAATTAATTTATACACTTCATAAAATGTAGCCTTTTGATATAAATGTACAAGATACGTAGACATTGAGCCACTCAATTTAACAAGCGTGCATGAGCATTGAATTACCACGTACCCTCATTCTTCGCTAGCATGGATTAATGAACTTGGAGCTCCACCTAGGCGTAGGGATTGGAATTACTATGCTATGAGTGCATGAGCATTGAATTACTATGCTATGAGTGCCTTAGCACCTGTTAAAAAAAATTAAACTATATATTTTAATCCACACATTGATATCCAAATAATTTCTTTCAAATTGAAATAACTAATTTTGGAATTTGTATATCTTAGATGCTCGTTAGGAAAAACTAAAACTAATGAGAATATTCTGTAAATAAATAATAGTACTTAAAAAAAAATAAGTTACATTTTAATATTAATTCTCACATTGATATCCAAATAATTTCTTTGAATGCTTACATATTTTTCAAATTGAAATAACTAATTACGGAATTTGCATATCTTAGATACCCGTTAAGAAAAACTAGAACTAATGAGAATATTTTGTAAATAAACAATAACAAGCAGGTATTAGTACTTCTATAAAAGTTATTTTCTACCGATTATTGGCACCCGTCTTATATTTATTATTGCTTTGCTTTGAGTGCCTCTCGGATGCTTTGCATCTCATAAAAGCAATAAACATATGCGTTAACTTAAGTTGATAATAAGAAGATGATACATTATGGCATACATGGGTTAGTTTAAAAATTCTTTGCATATTTTATACTTATGATCTCAGAGCAGCCTTTAATTGTAAAGCCATTTTTTTTTAATGATTGTGTGCTGTTCAAGGCGCTGTGATTCTCATGATTTTGGCCATGCATTTTTGTCTGCACTGTTGCATGAGGACAAACTTCTTGAACTCTAGTTTAGTGTATCTTACTTGAAATTTTTCTTGGAGATTGTATATATATATATAATCTGAAAAGCATCTCTTTTCTGGTATTTTAAAACATATGTCCAACTTGCTAAGGATTACTGGATTAGGACATTTTATCTCATTTGTTATTCAAATATATATTATTTTTATACTAATCAAGACCTTTATTAATTATCAAAGTAATTAGATAGTTATTATATATGGTCTCACCTTCATTGATTTGTATATTTACATTTGAATAAAGTTTTATTTTTAGTATTTATTTGTATTCCTACCTATAATTAACAAGTATAAGTGTATATTGTTTAAAAGAAGAAAATTTCCATGAAATAATTTAAAAAATAAAATACTTCTTTCATTTGTTTTCACAAGTAATAATTAACTAATCGATCATCTAACATATTCGAATGATGAAAAAAAAATTCTGGCAAACATTTACTAGCTACATGATTATTCTAACTTTATCTATCACGTATTGGTGGTACTGTCATGAGAATGCACCGATGAAAGGAATCTTAAGGGTGAGAAATCAAAAAATGCAAACTCATGATTATCAAAACAATATAAAACAGTCAATTTTCAATATATATATATATATATATATATATATTACACTCAAAATTAATCAACTGAGTGAGTACATTATAAAAAAAAAAAAGAATGATAAGAATTAGCTCATTACAAACCAATGGATAAGTCTTTGAAGCGAAATTGCTCCAATAAAAAATACATATCTTCACAGTTGTAATATTTGTATTATTTTCATAGATGTAACATTTGCACTATTTTTCCATTTAGGTTTTTTTGTTAGCAATCAGTTTCTATTTTTTAGGGGAATTAGTCTACACTTATAGGTTAAATACCTTTGCTTGTTTCTTTGAAAATGAATGAAAATATATTCTATTTTCTTCTCCAAAAATATTTTTCTACTTTGATTTGATTTCTTCGGTCTTGCTTCACATGGTTAAATTTTGCACAATAATGGACAACCAACTAATCAACAATTTCCGAAAAAAGTCATGCATTGGCACCATCCAGGAACTTTCTTTGGCCCTAAAGCCAGAGCTGAGTAAATCATGGGGAGCATGACTGATGTTGTCCTGGTTACTCAAAAGGATGGCCTGAGAAGACTTGAGGAACCAACGCGAGGGCTCCATATGTCTCATGGAGACAGTAAAGATAAGACCGCTAAGTTTGTTACTTGTGCGTGCAGTGAATATATAAGGTTAAAATAGCTAATGTATTATCATGTTTGGACTTATGTAATTCGGAGTATTTTTTTATTAACTTTAATTTTCGGGTTAAATTTAATATGCATAATATGTTTAGCTCGTATCTAATTTACTATATATCAAAAGTTTTTTTTTTTTTTTGAGAAATATATATATATATATATATATATCAAAAGTTAATTAAATTGCTTGTTTGAAATGTGAATGGTCCATCTTAAGAGATGTGTTAAAATAATTAATAGTTAGGCATCAGTTAATGTATTATGTTACTTTTCAACTTGAAATTGTATTAGGATAAGCTTTCTAGTTGAATCAAATCTAGAATATATATTTACTTTATATTTCTATTGGAGATGTTGATTAATTGATTTGTTTAAAAAACTAACTACTTAAAATAAATTAACACTTACAAAGGAAGATTATTAACATAAGTAATACCCATGAATTAGATAATGTAATGTGTTACTTCGTTTGGACTCTAACATATATAATTATTTTGGGTTTCTTGGTCCATTAATTCAAACTTTTAGGTCAAATTGAGTTTAAATAATATTTTTTGTTTGTTCCATTAATAACTCAAACTAGTCTTATTGAGTATAATGTATTTGTTTTGCATCTATTAAACCTTAGTCTTGCATTGCTTAGTCTTAAAGTGCAAGACAATTCTTTACTCTGTAACGATTAATTTTTCTCCCTGGATTTTTGCATTGCGAATGTATTTCATTTTTAATGGATATGCCAACTTCTATTCAAGAAAAATACATCTTTCTTTACACCATTGCTTTTTTAGCCTGAAAAAACTTCATCTCTCTCCAAAATCCAATCTTAATTTTTTATTATTATCAAGACTCTCGCAAACAGACAAAGAAAACAAAACAAATTAAAAAAAAAAATGAAATCAAAATAAAGGCTTAATTTAACTTCAACATTAGGTGCAACTCTAGCTAATTAATTATAGCTCCCTGTAAATTATCATCATCATTTCTAGCTATCTCTCATTTACGTATCTAATATAAAACTATAAAACACATTTTCATTTCAGACCTAAACCTAATCTTTACCATCCTAAGCCTCCTAGCCAAAACTGGTAACATCAAAGCAACGGTCATATATATTCATATGCAGACTTCCAAACTCAATATGGTGGATGTCTTAGAGTAGAGTAATATATACTAGAGTTGAAACCCTAAAACTTTATCAAGCAATCAACATAACAAACAAGAACACAAATGTGACATATATAACTAATGGTGTACGTAACTCCCCATGTAGATATAAAAGCATTCACAGATACCCATTTCAAAACATATAAATAAATAAATAAATAAATAAAAACATTCAAGAGCTGTAACTTTGGCCATTGCAGTTACAGTCCATTGTTTGTTTTATTGAGAAAAGAACAACATGATAAGTGTTAAATATAAGGACATGAACAAGTTCATCTTTCAAGGTGTGAATCCCATCTTCTTTGAAGCCATGGCTTCACAAATGTGAAGAGGGTTTTGGTGTTTTAATTCATTCCCCTTAAAATGTGAATGGTCCCCCAAACATGGACAACATTTGGTGGTTTATGTAGGACATGTTTTATCAGGCTTTAGGGCAGTTTATTTTATTCTTTTGCAGAAGAAGGCGGTGCATGGTAACACTGCTCTTCTTTGTCAGTGATTCAAGACTATTCATACGAGAGAAGCAATTTAATAAAACCTTGTGCCTTGTGAATCGTGTTTGTATTATGACCATGCAAAAATGATTCAATTGTTATGTTTTTTTTATTATTTTAAAAATCTCTATTTGTCTATTTTTTATCTCCAAAATATTGAGATTATTTATTTTCATACCCCCGAAAACACTGTTAAGAAAAGGGTACTATAAACATATTAAATTATCTTAATCTGTGTGTGAATATTTTCCCATTCAAACTTAGTTTCTTAGCAGTTCAGAATAGATGTAGGCTTTGTTTTTATTTTTATTTTTTTATAAATAGCCGTCAAACGCCCGTGACCATCTTCCCCTTTTTTAAGAGAAGTCGATCACGAATATATATAGGCGTGAAGTGCAACAGTAAACTCAACAAATATTTATACTCTCTCTTTGAATGGGTTTTGAGTTCAATTTCAGACCCTCTTTGAAAACAAACACCTTTAAAAATTTATTAATACTCAATACAAAGAACTAATACGAATAGGCTAAGAAACCGCGGTTAAATCATAAAATATTTAATTTTTTATTTTATAAATTTAATATATTTTAATTAAAATTTTAAAATAAAATTATTATAATTTAATATTAATATTTTGTCATATATGTTTTATGCCAATTGAGAATTGTTTTCGGAAACTAACCTTGTACAAAAATCTTAATATGTTCTAGCTAATACACATAACAAATTTTATTCAAAATATCTAAGAAATTTTAATTCCTCAAATATGTTAGTTAATTAAAATTATAATATATTTGAAAATATTAATTTATTTTTTATATCATAACAAGCCGTTTTAAAAAATAAAATATATAATCTATATAGTTATCGAAATGTTTAAAAATATTAAGAATTAAAAATCTAACTAAATCTTTATTTAGCTAGATAAAAATCTTTATGGATAAAAATGATTTTTTTTATATCATAACAAACTGTTGTATATATGCTTTTTATTTATTAAATCTTTATTGCCCCAATTTTTAAATAAAAATTTAATTAAATCTTACAATTTTGTTTAATATTTAAATAAATTATGGTGATCTTAAAAGGTCTATTTTAAAACTTTGTTATCAATTTAATAAACTACGGCTTTGTTTAATATTTTACAACTTCCCCTTTTATGTTTTTATTCCAGATCATCATCAGCAACGATCTCTACGAATTAGCCACCTCCGAGGTTTGCCGCCATTTCTTTCTCAAGCTCTCCTACAACCTTCTGGCTGCCACTTTTTCGTCATTGTGTCGCTAATCGAGCTACGCCACTGATCAGAGGAGCTCCTCTCCTCTTATTGCTCCTAGTTCTTCTGTTAACCCTGTTAGTGAGATTGGCCTGGAGGGCGCACCTGGTGACCAGCTGCAATATCGCATTTGCCTTGAAACTGAGGGTTCACCTCTCAATCCCTCTCTCAATCTTATTCATTTTCGGTTTATTCAATCAATTTTATAGTTTATTGGGTTCTTCTTATGACACCAGTTGTAATTCTTCTTGCAATTTGGCCTCACAGGGTTTAATGTGGTCAATAAATGTGGATGGTGCCTCAATAGCGTCGTAATCTCCTCCTTTCCTTTTCACTCTTCTGCCACTCCTCTGTTTCTGTTCCTCATTCCCCTTTCCCTCTCCAGTGTGCACACCAGTAGTTCTACCAAAAGCCTCAATCAAGGTGTACCCCACATCCCCTATTTTTTTGTGCTTTTTTCACTATATTTTGGGTATTTTATTACATTGAGTTCTATTCTTATTGATTATTGTTGAGATGTTTTGCCAAAACTGTATGATTTATGCATTTCATTGTTGAAGAATAACTAAATCGATGCAGTGCTGATACAATCACCATACAATCGCATTACTCAGTGAAATCTCGATGTAAGTCGACAAGAATTTCTTAAGTAGTTAATCCTTCTTGCAAAGATATTACCCCTAATCTAAATACAGAATAAAAATATGATTTCACCTAAAATCTATTCAACATGATTGTAAAGAGCACGAATATACTCATTAACTCACTCTAGAGGATTGAGGAAGAAAAATTCTCCAAAGTACCATATTGCTAGGATTACTCACAATCCCCTCTAATCACGGTATGTCTATGTTAGGTGGGTATATCTATTCGTTATAAAACACATCAAGTATTAAAACTGGGGCTTTCACCATGATATCAATCAAGCATTACAAACACAAAAATAGATTAAAAAATAAAGGATTGCAATTAGAAAACAATTAAATCTCAAATATCCTCAACCAACGTCAAAAGATAAAACTCAAGAGTTCAACTATATCCAAACATCTACAAAATTAGCTCCCCATTAATGGAGGACAAGCATTCAAATCACAAAACACGAAGAGAATGAACATAAACATGAAAACCCCTTCTTAATCGTGCCAAAGGTTGATCATCGGAAAACTCCCAAGAACCTTCATAAACATGAAAACCTCCTTCTTAATCGTGCCAAAGGTTGATCATCGGAAAACTCCCAAGAACCTTCCGCAAAAGCCGTCAAGGTAAGCTTGACTGCTACTATCTTCTTCTCCGTGATGATGGATCCAAATCTTCTCCAAAAATTATCTCCGAAACCTGGAGATTTGCCTTCGTTCTTCCTTAGCCTTGCCTCCAAGAAAAGAATCAAAGATTGCCCTAAAAATCCTCATAAGGTCTATTTATACCCTGTCACTTACTTGTTGCTTATGGGCATAGGGACGTGGCCATAAGGAGCTGGAGATGATGGGTCGCTAGACTTATGAGAATACTTACTTCTATTAGTCTGATTCGTGAGGTTTTCTGTTTGTGTTACGGTCCAGCTTACGCCAGTAAGCGCTGGACCATAAGCTTCATTGTGCTGCCATTGCAACTGTCCTTACAGGCATAAGCTCTTCTCATAGACTCCTTTGGATGGTCCTTACGGGCATCCTTACGAGCGTAAGTCCTGCCTGTAAGGTCCTCTGGTTTGACTCTAGATTCCCTGTTACAAGCAAACCATGCTTGTAAGGTTCTCTGGAAAAGACTTACAGTTGTAAGTCAGGTCATAAGCTGCCCATAAGCCATCATATTTTCCTTGTCATTATCCTATTGATACTGAGAGAGTTCCATCTTCTTTGTTTTAGATTTGGAATGCTTCTTTTGGTTCTCTTTCGTCTTTAAGTGATGCCCAAAGCTTGAGAATGCAAACACACTATGTTTAGCATTGAATTTCTTAATATATTTCTAATATATAAATGCCTAATGTGTATATAAATCCTATAAAATAATATAATATTGCATACTCATCAGAGAGAGAGAAGAGTAAAAGGTAGGGGGTGCTTCCCCCTATCATCCTTCTTCTAGCCTATAAATATATATATCATTAACTGGGGCCAAAGGGGAGTGCTCAAGCACACCTAGGAATGGAAGTGGGGCGGGATGGGGCGGAGCAGGGAATGGGATCTCCGTCCCCATCCCCACTCCCCATGGGGCGGGGATTCCTTGGTCCAAAATTCTTTGCGGGGCAGGAATCCCCCTTGGTCACTCCCCCATGGGGAATCCCTGCTCCGCCTGGAACATTGATAAAAAAAAATGCTATATAAAATTGAAAATAATAATAATAATAATAATAATAGTAATAGTGTATGATGACATAAAATAAAAATTCTCACCCAATTTGTTTACATCATACACATCATATATAAAATAAAAATCACACAAAATATTTCTCCTAACAAGTCATAATATAATGTATGATTAAAGTACAATATTAAAGTACAAGTTAAGTAAATTTATATTTACTAAAACATTATTAATAAAATATCACAAATATTTTTTTAAAGCCAAATATTTGATGATTTTATATATAATAATATTATATTCACGTTGAAATAATTTTTAATAAATACAATAAAAATAGATAATATATTTTTATTAGTGGGAAATCTCCACGGGGAATTTTTTAAAACCAAATATTTGATGATTTTATATATAATAATATTATATTCACATTGAAATATTTTTTAATAAATACAATAAAAATAGATAATATATTTTTATTGCTGGGAAATCTCCGTGGGGAATCCCCTTGGGGGTGGGGGTTAGCACTCTTTGCCCTTACCTTGGACCGCTAGGCGGGAAGGGATTTTCCCCCGCTCCTCTCCCTGCAGGAGAACATTTCGGAGAATCCATGCCCCACTTCCATTCCTAAGCACAGTCTTGACCCCCTCCTAATATATATATTGAAAATATTCCACAAGTCCTTTATTTTAGAAAACGTTATTTTTAAAATTAAAATAATTATAACTCAAATAAAATTAAAAGAAAAATTACTGATGTGCCTTTTGCCCTCCTTCCTCTTTCCCTTCCCTTCTCATTTTTCTCAGATGGCAGTGAACCAAAATTTTTGGACGAGTTATCATAAAAGCGCTTCTTCTACCTAAATAATTCAAAAAATATTTTGGTACAAAATATGCCTTCTTAAAAGTTCAGAAGAAGTTTTTTTTCCAAAAGCATTAGGATGGTAGCTTATCAAACATCAAAATAAAATAAGGTAAATTTTTGTTTTTTCACTAATTTCTTTTGTATGCCAATATGAACAAATATTTGTTTGGAACATTTTTTTTCATAATAAAGTGTTTTTTCCCTATAAAACGATCCAAACCTTTTTTTAAATTTAAATTTGACAATGACATATATATACACACACATTATTAAGTAATCAAC